>NC_086445.1:215167887-215397887 GCF_028390025.1 Pseudophryne corroboree
GTGTGTGATGATACGTGGGGTTCCTCCGATAGAAAGTTATGGGCGGTATACCCTTTCCCGCCAGAAGTAAGCACCTTAGGGTGGATAAGGCGCTCACACGCTTATAAAAACATGGCGTTACCGTCTCCAGATACGGCCGCCTCAAAGAGCCAGCTGATAGGAAGCTGGAAAATATCATAACAGTATATACACACATACTGGTGTTATACTACGACCAGCAATCGCCTCAGCCTGGATATGCAGCGCTGAGGGGGCTTGGTCGGATTTCCTGACTGAAAATTTTGATACCCTTGACAGGGACAAGATTTTATTTACTATAGAGCATTTTGAGGATGCATTTCTATATATGCGTGATGCGCAGAGGCATATATTGCATTCTGGCATCAAGAGTAAATGTGATGTACATATCTGCCAGACGAAGACACGACAGTGGTCAGGTGAGGCAGATTACAGACGGCATATGGAAGTATTGCCGTATAAAGGGGCGGTCCATTGGACCTGGTGGCCATGGCAACAGCTGAAAAATCCACCTTTTGTTACCCCGAGTCACATATCGGCAAGAAAGGACACAGTCTTTTCAGTCTCAGTCCTTTCGTCCCCATACGGGCAGGCGGGCAAAGGCCAGTCATATCTGCCCAGGGGTAGAGGAAAGGGAAGAAGACTGCAGCAAGCAGTCCATTCCCAGGAACAGAAGCCCCTCACAGCTTCTGCCAAGTCCGCAGCATAACGCTGGGGTCGTACAAGCGGACTCAGGTGCGGTAGGGGGTCATCTCAAGAGTTTCAGCACGCAGTGGGCTCACTCGCAAGGGAACTCCGGGATCCTACATGTAGTATCCCAGGTGTACATTGGAAATTCGAGATGTCTCCCCCTCACACAATTCACAGGCTGTATTCCCAGCAGGTGATAATAAAAGTACCCCTCTTACAGAAGGGGGTAGTATTCCACACTATATTGTGGTACTGAAGCCAACCGGCTCGGTGAGATCTGAAATATTTGAACACTTACGTTCAAGCGTTCAAATCAAGATGAAGTCACTCGGAGCAGTGATAGCGAACCAGGAAGAAGGGGACGATATGGTGTCACTGGATATCAGGGACACTTACCTACATGTCCAAATTTGCCCTTCTCACCAAGGGTACCTCAGGTTCCTGGTACAGAACTGTCACTATCAGTTCAGACGCTGCCGTTTGGATTGTCCACGGCGCCCCGGGTCTTTACCAAGGTAATGGCCGAAATGATGATTTTTCTTAAAAGAAACTTGGACGCTTTCCTGATAAGGGCAAGGTCCAGAGAACAGTTGGAGGTCGGAGTAGCACTATCTTTAATAGTTCTACGACAGCACGAGTGGATTCTAAATATTCCAAAATCGCAGCTTTTCCGACGACACGTCTACTGTTCCTAGGGATGATTCTGGACACAGTCCAGAAAAACGTGTTTCTCCCAGTGGAGAAAGCCAGGGAGTTATCCGAACTAATCGGGATCCTCCTAAAACCAGGAAAAGTGTAAGTGCATCTTTGCACAAGAGTCCTGGTAAAAATGGTGGCTTATTACGAAGCTATTCCATTCGGCAGATTCCCGCAAGAACTCTTCAGTGGGATCTGCTGGACAAATGGTCCGGATCGCATCCTCAGATGCATCAGCGGATAACCCTATATCCAAGGACAAGGGTGTCTCTCCTGTGGTGATTACAGAGTGCTCATCTTCTAGAGGGCCGCAGATTCGGCATTCAGGATTGGATGCCGGTGACCACGGAGGCCAGCCTGAGAGGCTGGGGAACAGTCACACAGGGAAAAAATTTCCAGGGAAGTGTGATTAAATCTGGAGAATTCTCTCCGCATAAATAAGCTTAGAGCAAATTTGTAATGCTCTAAACTTAGCAAGACCTCTGCTTCAAGGTCAGCCGGTATTGATCCGGTGGGATAACATCACGGCAGTCGCCCACGTAAACAGAAAGGACGGCACAAGAAGCAGGAGGGCAGTGACAAAACTGCAAGGATTTTTCGCTAGGCGGAAAATCATGTGATAGCACTGTCAGCAGTGTTCTTTCCGGGAGTGGACGACTGGGAAGCAGACTTCCTCAGCAGGCATGACCTCCACCCGGGAGAGTGGAAACTTCATAGGGAAGTTTTTCAGCATGATTATGGACCGTTGGCAAAGACCAAAGGTGGACATGATGGCGTCCCGTCCGAAAAACGGGACAGGTATTCCGCCAGGTCATGAGACCTTCAGGCGATAGCTGTGGATGTTCTGGTAACACCGTGGGTGTACCAGTCAGTGTATGTGTTCCCTCCTCTGTTTCTCATAACCAAGGTATTGAGAATTATAAGACATAGAGGAGTATGAACTATACTAGTGGCTCCGGATGGGCCAAGAGGGATTTGGTACCCGGAGCTTCAAGAGATGCTCACAGAGGACTAAGGGCCTGGGGAGCTAAGAAGGGACTTGCTTCAGCAAGTACCATGTCTTTTCCAAGACTTACCGCGGCTGCGTTTGACGCCATGGCGGTTGAATACCGGATCCTGAAGAGGCATTCCATAAGAGGTCATACCTACCTTGGTCAAAGCCAGGAAGGAGGTGACCGCACAACGTCATCACCACATGTGGTGAAAATATGTTGCGTGGGTAAGGCCAGGAAGGCTCCACGAAGGAAATTCAACTAGGTCGATTCTGCACTTCCTGAAACAGGAGTGTTTTGAGCCTCAAACTGGGGTTCATTAAGATTTAAATTTCGGCCCTGTAGATTTTCTTACAAAAAAAAAAAAAAAAAAATTGACTTCAGTTCCTGAAGTCCAGATTGTAAAGGGTGTATTGCATATACAGTTCTTTTGTGCCTCTAGGGGCACCGTGGGATCTCAACATAGTGTTGGGATTCCTTAAAATCATATTGGTTTGAACCGCTCAAATCTGTGGATTTGAAATATCTCTCATGGAAAGTGACCATGCTGTTGACCAATATCTCACATGGAAAGTGACCATGTTGTTAGCCTGGCCTCGGCCAGGCGATTGTCAGAATGGGCGGCTTTGTTTTACAAAAAGCCATATTAAAATTTTCCATTTGAACAGGGCAGAACTGGGACTCGTCTCCAGTGTCTTCCTAAAGGGGTGTCAGCGTTTTCACCTGAAACAACCTATGGTGGTGCCTGCGGCTACTGGGAACTTGGAGGACTCCAAGTTACTAGACGTTGTCAGGGCCCTAAAGATAAATATATAGTTAGGACGGCTGGAGTCGGAAAGTCTGACTTGCTGTTTATATTGTATGCACCCAACAAGCTGGGTGCTTCTGCTTCTAAGCAGTCTATTGCACGCTGGATTTGTAGTACAATTCAGCTTGCACATTCTGTGGCAGGCCTGTCACAGTCGAAATATGTAGATGCCCATTCCACAAGGAAGGTGGCATCATCCTGGGCGGCTGCCCGAGGAGTCTCGGCATTATAACTTTGCCGAGCAGCTACGTGGTCAGGGGAGAACACGTTTGTAAAATTTTACAAATTTGATACTCTGGCTAAAGAGGACCTGGAGTTCTCTCATTCGGTGCTGCAGAGTCATCCGCACTCTCCCGCCCGTTTGGGAGCTTTGGTATAATCCCCATGGTCCTGACGGAGTCCCCAGCATCCACTAGGACGTTAGAGAAAATAAGATTTTACTTACCGATAAATCTATTTCTCGTAGTCCGTAGTGGATGCTGGGCGCCCATCCCAAGTGCGGATTGTCTGCAATGTTTGTACATAGTTATTGTTACAAAAAATCGGGTTATTACTATTGTTGTGAGCCATCTTCTTAGAGGCTACTTCGTTTTGTTATCATACTGTTAACTGGATTCAGATCACAAGTTGTACGGTGTGATTGGTGTGGCTGGTATGAGTCTTACCCGGGATTCAAGATCCTTCCTTATTGTGTACGCTCGTCCGGGCACAGTACCTAACTGAAGCCTGGAGGAGGGTCATGGGGGGAGGAGCCAGTACACACCATGTGACCTAAAGAGCTTTTTAGATGTGCCCTGTCTCCTGCGGAGCCCGCTATTCCCCATGGTCCTGACGGAGTCTCCAGCATCCACTACGGACTACGAGAAATAGATTTATCGGTAAGTAAAATCTTATTTTCCATGTGGATAGGGCAGAATTGAGGACTCGTCCCCAATTTCTCCCTAAGGTGGTATCTGCTTTTAATCTGAACCAACCTATCGTGGTGCCTGCGGCTACTAAAGACTTGGAGGCTTCCAAGTTGCTGGACGTAGTCAGGGCCCTGAAAATTTATGTTTCCAGGACAGCTGGAGTCAGGAAGACTGACTCGCTATTTATCCTGTACGCGCCCAACAAGTTGGGTGCACCTGCTTCAAAGCAGACTATTGCTCGCTGGATCTGTAGTACGATTCAGCTTGCACATTCTGCGGCTGGACTGCCGCATCCTAAATCAGTGAAAGCCCATTCCACGAGGAAGGTGGGCTCTTCTTGGGCGGCTGCCCCAGGGGTCTCTGCTCTACAACTTTGCCGAGCAGCTACTTGGTCAGGGTCAAACACATTTGCTAAATTCTACAAGGTTGACGACACCCTGGCTGAGGAGGACCTAGAGTTTGCCCATTCGGTGCTGCAGAGTCAGCCGCACTCTCCCGCCCGTTTGGGAGCTTTGGTATATTCCCCATGGTACTTACGGAGTCCCAGCATCCACTTAGGACGTCAGAGAAAATAAGAATTTACTCACCGGTAATTCTATTTCTCGTATTCCGTAGTGGATGCTGGGCGCCCATCCCAAGTGCGGATTGTCTGCAATACTTGTATATAGTTATTGTTGAGCCATCTGTTGAGAGGCTCAGTTGTTATCATACTGTTAACTGGGTATTGTATCACGAGTTATACGGTGTGATTGGTGTGGCTGGTATGAGTCTTACCCGGGATTCAAAATCCTTCCTTATTGTGTCAGCTCTTCCGGGCACAGTATCCTAACTGAAGTCTGGAGGAGGGTCATAGTGGGAGGAGCCAGTGCACACCAGTAGTCTAAAGCTTTCTTTATAGTTGTGCCCAGTCTGCTGCGGAGCCGCTATTCCCCATGGTCCTTACGGAGTCCCAGCATCCACTACGGACTACGAGAAATAGAATTACCGGTGAGTAAATTCTTATTTTTACAGGGAGCACTGCTGGCAACAGGCTCCCTGCATCGAGGGACTGGGGAGAGAGGAGCAGACCTACTTAAATGATAGTATCTGCTTCCTCGGCTACTGGACACCATTAGCTCCAGAGGGGGTGAACACAGGTTCGTCCTGGGCGTCCACCCCCGGAGCCACGCCGCCGTTCTCCTCACAGAGCCAGAAGAACAGAAGCAAGAAGACGTCTCAGGCGGCAGAAGCCTTCAGCGGCTTCACTGAGGTAACGCACAGCACCGCAGCTGTGCGTCATTGCTCCACACACCTCACGCACTCCGGTCACTGTATGGGTGTAGGGCGCAGGGGGGACGCCCTGGGCAGCAATAATACCTCAAAACATGGCAAAAAGATATATACATGTACAGCTGGGCACTGTACATGTATATAAAAGAGCCCCCGCCATTTTTACACAAATTTGAGCGGGACCGAAGCCCGCCGCCGAGGGGGCGGGGCTTCTCCCTCAGCACCCACCAGCGCCATTTTTCTCTCCACAGAACGCTGAGAGGAAGCTCCCCGGACTCTCCCCTGCTTACACACGGTGAAGGGGTGTTTAAAAGAGAGGGGGGCACATAATTGGCGGATAAGATATTATACAGCGCTGTTGGGGAAAAACATTTTATGTTGGTCTCCAGGGTCATTGTGCTGGGGTGTGTGCTGGCATACTCTCTCTCTGTCTCTCCAAAGGGCCTTAAAGGGTATACTGTCTTCAGAAAAGAGTTTCCCTTTGTGTATGAAGTGTGTCGGTACGTGTGTGTCGACATGTTTGACGAGGAAGGCTCGCTTAATGTGGAGGGGGAGTGTTTGAATGTCAGGTCGCCGTCGGCAACGCCGACACCTGACTGGGTGGATATGCTGAATGTCTTAAATGCAAATGTGAATCTCCTGCATAAAAGGTTAGACAAGGCTGAGGCTAGGGATCAGTCAGGTAGCCAGACCGTGCCTGTCCCTGTGGCGCCAGGACCTTCAGGGTCTCAAAGCGCCCCATATCCCAGGTCGCTGACACAGATACCGACACAGATACTGACTCTAGTGTCGACTGAGGATGCAAAATTACAGCCGAAGGTGGCAAAGGGTATTCGATACATGATTATTGCCATAAAAGAGGTTTTGCATATCACTGAGGAACTCCCTGTCCCTGACACGAGGGTTCACATGTATAAAGGGAAAAAGCCTCAGGTCACGTTTCCGTCCTCATTTGAGCTAAGCGAATTGTGCGAAAAGGCTTGGGAGTCTCCGGATAGGAGACTACATGTTCCCAAAAGGATTCTTATGCCGTATCCTTTTCCACAGAAGGATAGGATACGATGGGAATCTTCGCCTAAAGTAGACAAGGCACTGACACGCTTATCCAAGAAGGTGGCACTGCCTTCTCCGGATACTGCTCCCCTCAAGGATCCTGCTGATCGCAAGCAGGAAATTACCATGAAGCACATTTACACACATTCAGGAACTATCGTTAGACCGGCCATGGCATCGGCCTGGGTTTGTAGTGCTGTCGTGACATGGGCAGACTCCTTATCTACGGAGATTGACACCTTAGATAGGGATACCATTCTAATGACCATTGAGCATATCAGAGATGCTGCCTTGTATATGAGGGATGCTCAGAGAGACATTTGTTTACTAAGCTCCAGAATAAACGCTATGTCTATTTCTGCTAGGCGACTCTTGTGGACCCGACAGTGGACGGGAGACGCCGACTCAAAGCGGCATATGGAGTCATTGCCTTACAAGGGGGAGGAGTTGTTTGGAGAAGGCCTCTCGGACCTTGTCTCTACTGCTGCGGCCGGTAAATCGAATTTTTTACCTTATGTTCCCCCGCAGCATGCTAAGAAGGTACCGCATTATCAAATGCAGTCCTTTCGTTCCAATAAAAGCAAGAAGGTACGAGGATCATCCTTTGTTGCCAGAGGTAAAGGCAAGGGAAGAAAGCTGCACTCAGCTAGTTTCCAAGAGCAGAAGTCCTCCCCTACTTCCGCAAAGTCCACCGCATGACGCTGGGGCTTTCCGGGGGGGGGAAGTCAGATCAAGTGGGGGCACGTTCTTTGTCTGTTCAGCCACGTCTGGGTTCTCTCACAGGTGGATCCCTGGGCAATAGAGATGGTTTCCCAGGGATACAGACTGGAATTCGAAGACATGCCTCCTTGCCGGTTTTTCAAATCGGCTCTGCCGGCTTCCCCGTCGGAGAGGGAGCTGGTGTTAGCTGCAATTCACAAATTGTACATTCAACAGGTGATAGTCAAAGTTCCTCATCTCCAGCAAGGAGAGGGTTATTATTCATCCCTGTTTGTGGTACCGAAACCGGACGGTTTGGTCAGACCCATTTTAAATCTGAAATCCCTGAACCTGTACTTGAAGAGGTTTAAGTTCAAAATGGAGTCGCTCAGAGCGGTCATCGCCAGCCTGGAGGGAGGGGATTGGATGGTGTCCCTGGACATAAAGGATGCGTACCTTCATGTTCCGATTTTCCCTCCTCACCAGGCGTTCCTGAGATTTGCAGTACAGGACTGTCACTACCAATTTCAGACGTTGCCGTTTGGTCTTTCCACAGCCCCGAGAATTTTCACAAAGGTAATGGCGGAAATGATGGTGCTCCTGCGCAGGCAGGGCGTCACAATTAATCCCGTACTTGGAGGATCTCCTCATAAAGGCGAGATCTCGGGAGAGGTTGCTGGACAAGCGTGTCTCTGTCCGTGAAGACGTTGCAGAGGCACGGCTGGATTCTCAATTTACCGAAATCCCAGCTAGTCCCTGCAACGCGTCTGCCCTTTTTGGGCCTGATTCTAGACACAGACCAAAAAAGAGTTTTTCTTCCAGTGGAGAAGGCTCAGGAGCTCGTAGCTCTGGTCAGGAACCTATTGAAGCCAAAAAAGGTTTCAGTGCATCATTGCACGAGGGTTCTGGGGAAGATGGTGGCTTCATACGAGGCCATCCCCTTCGCAGGTTCCATGCAGGACCTTTCAATGGGACCTATTGGACAAATGGTCCGGGTCCCATCTACACATGCAAAAATGGATCACCCTGTCTCCCAGGGCCAGGGTGTCTCCTGTGGTGGCTGCGCAGTGCTCACCTCCTGGAGGGTCGCAGGTTCGGCATTCAGGACTGGGTCCTGGTGACCACGGACGCGAGCCTCCGAGGTTGGGGAGCTGTCGCACTAGGAAGAAATTTCCAGGGTCTCTGGTCAAGCCTAGAGACTGGTGTCCACATCAATGTCCTGGAGTTGAGGGCCATATACAACGCCCTACGCCAAGCGGAGGAATGGCTTCGGAACAAACCGGTTCTGATTCAGTCAGACAATGTCACGGCAGTGGCTCATGTAAACCGTCAAGGCGGCACAAGGAGCAGAGTGGCCATGGCAGAGGCGACCAGGATTTTACGCTGGGCGGAAGGCCATGTAAGCGCACTATCAGCAGTGTTCATCCCGGGGGTGGACAACTGGGAGGCGGACTTTCTCAGCAGGCACGACCTGCATCCGGGAGAGTGGGGACTTCATCAAGAAGTCTTCACACAGATCACGGATCGGTGAGGACTGCCTCAGATAGACATGATGGCGTCCCGCCTCAACAAAAAGCTAAAGAGGTATTGCGCCAGGTCAAGAGACGCTCAGGCGGTTGCGGTAGACGCTCTGGTGACACCTTGGGTGTTCAGATCGGTCTATGTGTTTCCTCCTCTACCTCTCATACCCAAGGTGTTGAGGATAATAAGAATAAGAAGGGTCAGAACAATCCTCATTGTTCCAGATTGGCCAAGGAGGACTTGGTATCTGGATCTGCAAGAGTTGCTCACAGAAGATCCGTGGCCTCTTCCTCTAAGGCACGACCTGCTGCAGCAGGGGCCCTGTCTGTTCCAAGACTTACCGCGGCTGCGTTTGACGGCATGGCGGTTGAACGCCGGATCCTAGCAGAAAAAGGGATTCCGGAGGAGGTCATTCCTACCCTGATCAAGGCTAGGAAGGACGTGACGTCGAAATATTATCACCGTATATGGCGAAAATATGTTTCTTGGTGTGAGGCCAGAACTGCTCCTATGGAGGAGTTCCAGTTGGGCCGTCTGCTTCACTTCCTTCAAACGGGAGTGAATTTGGGCCTAAAATTAGGGTCCATAAAGGTTCAAATTTCGGCCTTATCCATTTTCTTTCAAAGAGAATTGGCTTCTCTTCCTGAAGTACAGACTTTTGTGAAGGGCGTGCTGCATATTCAGCCTCCCTTTGTACCTACGGTGGCGCCTTGGGACCTTAACGTGGTATTAAGTCACCTTCGTTTGAACCACTCAAAACAGTAGAGTTGAAATACCTCACTTGGAAAGTGGTCATGTTGTTGGCCTTAGCTTCTGCAAGGCGGGTTTCGGAATTGGCGGCTTTATCATATAAAAGCCCATACCTGATTTTTCACGTGGATAGGGCAGAGTTGAGGACTCAATTTCTGCCCAAGGTGTTCTCATCTTTTCATATGAACCAACCTATTGTCGTGCCTGTGGCTACACGGGACTTGGAGGATTCCAAGTCCCTGGATGTGGTCAGGGCTTTGAAGATTTATGTGACCAGAACGGCTAGGATCAGGAAGACCGAAGCTCTGTTTGCTCTGTATGCGGCCAACAAGGTTGGCGCTCCTGCTTCAAAGCAGACTATTGCTCGCCTGTAACACGATTCAGCAGGCGCATTCTTCGGCAGGATTGCCATTGCCTAAATCGGATAAGGCCCATTCCACTAGGAAGGTGGGCTCTTCTTGGGTGGCTGCCCGAGGGGTCTCGGCACTACAACTGTGCCAAGCTGCTACTTGGTCGGGGTCAAACACCTTTGCAAAGTTCTATAAGTTTGATACCCTGGCTGAGGAGGACCTCCTGTTTGCTCAATCGGTGCTGCAGAGTCATCCGCACTCTCCCGCCCGTTTGGGAGCTTTGGTATAATCTCCATGGTCCTTACGGAGTCCCCAGCATCCTCTAGGACGTTAGAGAAAATAAGATTTTACTTACCGGTAAATCTATTTCTCGTAGTCCGTAGAGGATGCTGGGCGCCGGTCCCAAGTGCGGACTTCTTCTGCAAGACTTGTATATAGTTATTGCTTACATAAGGGTTATGTTATAGTTGATCGGGTTTGAACCGAGGCTATGTTATTGTTCATACTGTTAACTGGGTAGTTTATCACAAGTTATACGGTGTGATTGGTGTGGCTGGTATGAATCTTGCCCTTAGATTTACAAAAATCCTTTCCTCGTACTGTTCATCTCCTCTGGGCACAGTTTCTCTAACTGAGGTCTGGAGGAGGGACATAGAGGGAGGAGCCAGTGCACACCCAGAATCCAAAGCTTTCTTAAAGTGCCCTTTCTCCTGCGGAGCCCGTCTATTCCCCATGGTCCTTACGGAGTCCCCAGCATCCTCTACGGACTACGAGGAATAGATTTACCGGTAAGTAAAATCTTATTTTTTTTCACAGACCCACATAAAAGGACACACAGGTTCATTTACATTTAAGCATTTAAGACAGGTACTAGATTCCCCTGGCGTGATATGTCCTCCTTGGCCCCTTGAAAGGAAGGCAATCTGAAGTATAGTGGAATGGAGCTTTCGAAATGCATAGAGCTTTCCAAATGCTGTATGATAGCACATTGGAAGAATCTACAAGAAGGATATCTACAATCCATAGGCAATACTTCTGTAGTGGCGGGCAACAAGTCAGAGTATGAATAGCTTGTCCTATATGGCAGAGCAGTAAGCAATAGTAAAGAGCAATTGCAATTTACCAGAATTGGCATAACTGGTTCTAAAGATTGAATCAAGTGTCTTATCTGCAAATACTTGTAAAAATCTCTTTTGCAAGGTTTTAGGATTATAATATTCATTGTATGTGAGCCATTCCAAGTTACAGTATACACCCCCTAAAAAAGCGGGTGTAGTATGGTTTGCCGGCGGCCGGGTTCCTGGCGGGCAGCACACCGGCGCCGGGATCCCGACAGTTGGGCGAGCGCAAATGAGCCCCTTGCAGGCTTGCTGCGCTCGCCATGCTGATAGCACCGCGCCACGCTATTTATTCTTCCTCCAGGGGGGGTTGTGGACCCCCAAGAAGAGAGAATAGGTGTCGGGATTCCGGCGCCGGTATACTGGATCCCAACTTCCGGCAAACTGACTACCACCCTAAAAAAGCATACGTAAATGTCAAAATATATGGGACACCTACAGTAATCTGCCCTCCCGTCTTCCTAGACTTAAGTTTATCCCTAGCTATGTGAGGCCTTCATCTTGAAAGTGTCAGAGGAGAATGCCCTGATTGGTCCACCGTGACGGTAATGTGACGAGTAAAGTGAAATTATCATGCGTTACATCAGTGGTATGTAGTGTTGCCTATCTTATTTTCCTGAAATGGACGGTTGTGGCAGCAGAAGACCATTGTGAGTTTCACTCCGCTAAGAACCGGAAACAGAGATTTTAGAGGTTCAGGATCACCAGCATTGGACAGGTAAAGATTGAAAAAACGTTGCCTGGTCTCAATTTTGCTGTGATATAGAGATGATAGGGTCAGATTTTGGTGTAAAAACTGCCTTGTGTCAACAGACTTCTGGTTATGTAATGATGTGAGGAATGGTTTTTGACACACAGTAGGTCCAGCAGGGCCTTTTCTAGGGGCGGGTGTCCCATGCAATCGCACAGGGTGCCCGCTATCCCAGACCCCTGCTGGCTGCTATGCTGTTACCCCTTTGGGGTGCTCAGTAATGCCACCCACCGATGGAGACCTGTTTGAGCAAACCATTCTTTTGTGGGTGTTGGTGTTGTTGCTCCCTAGAAACCGCCATTCCATAGAAAATAACTAGATACGTAGGACTGAATCGCTCATAAGTATCATGCATATGATGAGCGGAATGCGCTGCAGCCTGGGATTATGCTTAGTGTGAATGCTTATGCTATGTACACATTATGCGATCCCATATCATACGAGATCGGATCGGATCATGTGTACACACTACAGACGATGTCTAGAAACAGTCATCACTGGAGTTCAAAACCACACAATATCACCTCATCAAGACTGCATGCAGTATGACGTCACATGCGACCTGCGGGGGCGCGCATTGTACGTCGGACTATGCATGCCCCAGGGACTTGCGGTGAGCTAAATGGCTCAGGAGGCACTGGCTAGCACCAGAGCCAGATTTCCATGCAATATATAAGCCAAAGGGTACATCTGGGCATTATACACAGGTGCTGCAGTATAAACTCCTGGACATTTGGTGAGTTTTGATCAGAGATGTGTGGAAAGGATACATAGGTGAGGCACTGCCTCACCTGCCATAGACGTTTTACTCCAGAGTTTGGACTATAAAAATATTAGAACAATGCAAAGAAGATATTTCAAACAAATTTATTGGTATTTTTCATATACTTTATTCATTCAAAACTCTTGTTTAAACATAAGTATGACAGGAAAGGCTCTGTCTCACCTGCCTCACCCCACCGCACGTCACTGGCATACCCATTATGCAATATCATTTAGGACTGAATAATATCGTTCAGATTGTGTACAGTATTGTATAGTGTGTATGCCGCATTAGTCCCGGCTTCCTGACCCTGCTCTTTACCAGGGTTGGGTCTGGGACCTGGGAAGTTGCTGACTTGCTAAACCCGTATGTGTGTGTTGTGTGAAAGGGGGCAAGTTGTGTGAAAGGGGGTATTAAAGATGCAAAAGAAGCTTTTATGTAGGAATCACTGGTGTTTGCCTGATTAAGTCCATCATTAACACCAATGTACAGTACTTTGGCCCTTCTATTCCCCTGCAGATCAATGTCTCCTGGGCACATAATCACCCACAATGTTGTAGAAGCAGAGCCCTTTCCAGCTGCACACATTCTGTATGATTTTATTTTCCTCTGCTGACATTTCGCATAAAGTACACGCAAAACATTTAAATGCATGAACTTTTCCTGTGCGTCTGGTAGCCCTAAAAGAGAATTGGCTTAGTAGTTTACCACTAATTTATGCTTCAAAACATCCGGACCAATACCTCCCCTCCCCCTCACAGGAAGCGATAATAAGGGAAAAATGCTGAATAATTCATTGAAAGTCTATTATCTTGTAAACTTTCTAGAATACAATAGCTGCTGCCCTGTTATCTGCTATCTCATGCACTTGCCATGCCTCCTTTTGTCATAGTGTTAGTAGACTACAGTAGTTTGCTTTTGGCTTCTACTAATTGAGGCTTTATCACTGGAAAACACTGTTGCTTGTCTTTATCTGTAGTAAGGACACAATGCAAAAGCTGACCAAATCCTTATTCTATGTACTGTGGAAATGTCATGGGCACATTTCATTGTTCATGTCATCGGTTTAACTGAATTACTGTCCTCTGAAAATTGAAAAAGCGTTAGTGGTAGGTGGACACTGTCAGTATTAAAATCTGTTTTAAAGTCCGTTGTGATAATTTTTCTCCCACTATTTTTCCATCAGGATATTATCAGTGATGTCACTCTTTTTGATGTCATTACTGACTTTACAACCACTTTGAAATTGCCAGTCACGTTGGTTACTGAAATAATAAAATAAATGAACTTTGCTTGACCATACCGATTCAGAATCGCCAGCTACAGATGTTCTTCCTTTTTTACATGGCACGAGTGGCCATATAAACCAGTGCAGCAGAACACACTTGTAAAGAATGGCATTTGTTTGGCAGATGTGAAGTCGGAGCAGTTGTATAACTTGTCTTCAGGGCAAGACATGGATGACACTGAGAAAACTCCTGTCTTTTTGTACAGTCAGTCTTGCCTTTTGGGAGTCTGGGAAGGGGTAGTCTAAGCAAGAAATACATTGGGGTTTAACCCCCAGTGTCCCCCAGCTCACCAAGTTGTACCTGTATCAAGACATGAAAGACTAATTATATACATACCAGCCTTCCACATCCACTCTGCAGTGCAGCTACCCCCCAGGCAAACAACAAGGCCCCCCTCCCCCGCAGCCACATTAGTGAGCAACCAACCCCCATGGCCACACAGATAAGGGGGGCACCTGGGGGCAAACAGCCACTCGGCAGCCTTACCTCGGACAAACAATCCCTCCTACCCTGTGGCCACATCACTACCCCATCGAAGCCGCAATCCCTGGCCACGCATAGAACCTCTTATTGGGGATCTATATGCAGCTGGAGTTTGGAGACATCAGAAAGAGCAGGATGGGACAGACAGGCACAGCAGTCAGCGCAGGCCGGGACAGACACCTAGCACATGCACTCCTGTGCAAGAAATGGCCGCCGCAATACAGGCACGATTCCAAAAATCTTTGCTGGGGCTGGAGAGGATCTCCTTCCTCCCTCCAAAATCTGGTGGCCAGGCAGCAAAATATAGGTTCCATGGCTACCTGGCCCCTGGGATTTGTCAAGCCCTGATCTAAGCAAGAAATGCATCAACACAATTACATACATTAGAATATTGTTACATCCCCAAAGATATTAGCATGAGCTTCACCACCAACTATTACACCAAATACAGCCTAATTGAACAATCATTAGGTTATCCCTTATGTCACTAATTATTATTTAATTAAATTCTGGTATCCTCCTTCATATAGCTAATTTTATGTCTCACACATTTAGGGGCATATGCAATTGCGGTCGAATTCCCGAAATTGTCGAATTTCGGGTCATTTTCGACCAAAAAAAAAAATCGCCTATGCAATTCAGTGCTTTTTGACCAAAAAACGGACTTTCAAAATTCGACTTTTTGAAATTCGACTTTTTGCAAATTCGACTTTTCTGCAATGATACAAGTGCTGCAATTCGACCAAAGCATATTCAATTCAAGTTTGGAAATTCGACAGCAGTGCTTTTAGACAGCAAATTCGTCATTTTCAATCCGCCACACTTTGGAGGGTGAAAACAAATAAAAAAATTTTAAACATGTTTTTTTTTGTGTTTTTTTTGGGGGGGAATAGCAGATCTATTTATATTAGAAGGGATTAGGTACTTTTTTTTTTTTTTTTTTTTTTTGGAGGCACAAATATTATTTATATATTTTTTAAAATATTATTTTTTTTTTTATTTTTTTTTTATGCTGGAACGGTGAAATCATAAAAAAAAATGGCGTGGGGTCCCCCCTCCAAAGCATAACCAGCCTCGGGCTCTTCGAGCTGGTCCTGGTTCTAAAAATGCGGGGGAAAAATTGACAGGGGTTCCCCCGTATTTTTAAAACCAGCACCGGGCTCTGCGCCTGGTGCTGGTGCCAAAAATACGGGGGACAAAAAGAGTAGGGGTCCCCCGTATTTTTAACACCAGCATCGGGCTCCACTAGCTGGACAGATAATGCCACAGCCGGGGGTCACTTTTATGCCGTGCCTTGCGGCCGTGGCATCAAATATCCAACTAGTCACCCCTGGCCGGGGTACCCTGGGGGAGTGGGGACCCCTTCAATCAAGGGGTCCCCCCCCCCAGCCACCCAAGGGCCAGGGGTGAAGCCCGAGGCTGTCCCCCCCATCCAATGGGCTGCGGATGGGGGGGCTGATAGCCTTTTGTGATAATAAAAAGATATTGTTTTTTCCAGTAGTACTACAAGTCCCAGCAAGCCTCCCCCGCAAGCTGGTACTTGGAGAACCACAAGTACCAGCATGCGGGAGAAAAACGGGCCCGCTGGTACCTGTAGTACTACTGGGAAAAAAATACCCAAATAAAAACAGGACACACACACCGTCGACAGTAAAACTTTATTACACACTACCGACACACACATACTTACCTATGTTCACACGCCGACATCGGTCCTCTTCTCCATGTAGAATCCACGGATACCTGAAAAAAAAGATCAATATACTCACCTCAGCCATGGTCCAGAGATAAATCCACGTACTTGTTAAAAATAAAAAAACGCAAATACCCGCTCCATAACGGACTGAAAGGGGTCCCATGCTGACACATGGGACACCTTTCCACGAATGAGACCTGTCAGTGACAGCTGTCACAGAAAGGTCTCTAAGCCAATCAGGAAGCGCAACTTCGTTGCGCTCACCTGATTGGCTGAGCGCTGTCTGTACTGTGACAGCGCATCGCACAGCTCCCTCCATTATATTCAATGGTGGGAACTTAGCGGCTAGCGGTGAGGTCACCCGCCGGTCAGCGGCTGACCGGCGGGTGACCCCACCGCTACCCGCAAAGTTCCCACCATTGAAAGTAATGGAGCGGCTTTGCGATGCGCTGTCACAGTACAGACAGCGCACAGCCAATCAGGTGAGCGCCACGGAAGTAGCGCTTCCTGATTGGCTGAAGGGACGTCAGTGACAGGAGTCACGTGATGTCCCGGCATTCGGGAGAAAGGGGTCTGATGTGAAAGCATTGGACCCCTTTCTAGTCCGGTATGGAGCGGGTATTTGCGTTTTTTTTTTTAAAACAAGTACGTGGATTTTACTCTCTGGACGTGGATTTATCTCTGGACGCTGGAAGGTGAGTATAATTTTTTCACAGGTACCCTCGGATCGTCGGAGACCGTGGCAGTCGGCGTGTCAACATAGGTAAGTATGTGTGTGTCGGTAGTGTGTAATAAAGTTTTACTATCAAGGTGTGTGTGTCCTGTTTTTATTTGGGTATTTTTTTCCCAGTAGTACTACAGGTACCAGCGGACCCGTTTTTCTCCCGCATGCTGGTACTTGTGGTTCTCCAAGTACCAGCTTGCGGGGGAGGCTTGCTGGGACTTGTAGTACTGCTGGAAAAAACAATATCTTTTTATTATCACAAAAGGCTATCAGCCCCCCCATCCGCAGCCCATTGGATGGGGGGGGACAGCCTCGGGCTTCACCCCTGGCCCTTGGGTGGCTGGGGGGGGGGACCCCTTGATTGAAGGGGTCCCCACTCCCCCAGGGTACCCCGGCCAGGGGTGACTAGTTGGATATTTAATGCCACGGCCACAGGGCACGGCATAAAAGTGACCCCCGGCTGTGGCATTATCTGTCCAGCTAGTGGAGCACGATGCTGGTGTTAAAAATACGGGGGACCCCTACTCTTTTTGTCCCCCGTATTTTTGGCACCAGCACCAGGCGCAGAGCCCGGTGCTGGTTTTAAAAATACGGGGGATCCCTGGCCAATTTTTCCCCTGCATTTTTAGAACCAGGACCAGCTCGATGAGCCCGAGGCTGGTTATGCTTTGGAGGGGGGACCCTACGCCATTTTTTTTCCGGGTTTTTCACGTTTTTTTACCGTTTTTTAAAATCGCGGCAAAATCCGCCAAATCGGCCGATTTTCGCCCGCGACTCTGGCGAATCCGTTTTTCATTGAATATGGTGAATTCCGGAAGCCACCTTCCGGGATTCACCTGTCGAATTGAGTCGAATTAAAAAACGGCGAAAATTGCCGCGAATTCGACCGCAATTGCATATACCCCTAAGTCTTTCTTTTTCTCTCTTTCTTTTCTTCTTTCCCTTTGTTATGTCTGGTGCACTGGCCTAGCTCAGCGGTGATACAGGTGTAACTCAGGTTTGTGGCTTCTATAACAAATTAGACCAATTCTGTTAAACCTTGGGGACATGCTTTTTAACCTGTATTGTTGACCTAATGCATAGGTTCTCAAACTCTGTCCTCAGGACCCCACACAGTGCATGTTATGCAGGTAACCCAGCAGGTGCACAGGTGTAGTAATTACTCACTGACACATTTTAAAAGATCCACAGGTGGAGCTAATTATTTCACTTGTGATTCTGTGAGGAGACATGCAAAACATGCACTGTGTGGGGTCCTGAGGACCGAGTTTAAGAACCTGTGACCTAATGTATCAGATTTCGAACATGGCTGTTGTAGTTATCTAACGTTTTGGTAATTTACTACTGTAAGTACTTTAGAATCCCTGTGATATATCCATTTTCACATAGTGAGGCTCAGAAGAAGTGACTGAATAACAGTGGAAGAGAAGTACAATAGGTAAATTTGTCAGATTATATTTCACACTGTTGGAGGTTGCCAATTTTCAACAGAAAAGTGTAAAGTAAAAGATGTAAATATGAAGAAAATGCTGATTTAATAGTGTTGTGTTTTTTTTTCTTTTTTTTCTTTCTTAAATAACTGATGTTTGGAACCTAAATGCTTCAGTATGAGCTGATACAGCTGCCTAAATAAAAAATTAAATATCTGTACATTTTCTATTCCATTTTTCCCCCCTGCCCAGACTAATGGACGTTTGTGCCTCTGCCCGGACAGACCGCGAAACTAAAGTGACCCTGGTTTTTGAACATGTGGACCAAGACCTAAAGACTTACTTGAATAAGGTCCCACCTCCTGGTTTGCCTCTGGATACCATTAAGGTATTTGAAATGTGAAGACAAAACAAATGAAAGGACTGCGCTATTTGATGTCCAAGCTGCTATGGGGGTAAAAAAAGGGGGGGGGAATCCACGTTTCCCAACAACAATACAGTACACAGAAATAACTTCCAAGCGCTAAAGTCTCAAATATTGCACTTATAATAATTATACACTCTTGATTTTAAGTTAGAATTTTTTAATTATTTTAAAAGTTTTTATCATATATGTACATAAATTCATTTATTACATAAATATGTAAATTGCATTAATTAAAAAAAAATATTCATAGATTTAATATATAGAAAAAATGTGAGTCCTAATACCGGTATACTACACGTAAAAACAATACAACATTAAACATATATTAATTGGTGATATGCCTAAGTGAATTATTCACCTTAAAGGGCAGCACCTTGTTTCATACCAATTGGATATGTCCCTTATGAGGTATAGGGTATTTGTTGTTTGATCTTAAAATGTCTTTATGGGAATGTTAAAAATTCAAAAAAGAGGGTCCATAGATCTTCCAAATCTTCTTTAGCCAAATGGTTAGAATTTGAATTTAACAAGTTGATTTCTCCTCTCAAAATAACTTACTTGTAAGTCCGTTTGTCCAAGGGAGCCAGAGCAATCTGTGTCTGCCGGCAGACGTGTAGAGGTGCTCTCAGATCGACTAGTTTCGCCTGACTGCGCAGGCTTTATCAGGATGAAGCCTGCGCAGTCAGGCGAAACTAGTCGATCTGAGAGCACCTCTACACGTCTGCCGGCAGACACAGATTGCTCTGGCTCCCTTGGACAAACGGACTTTTAAGTAAGTTTTTGAGAGGAGAAATCAACTTGTTAAATTCAAATTCTAACCATTTGGCTAAAGAAGATTTGGAAGACCTATGGACCCTCTTTTTTGAATTTTTAACATTCCCATAAAGACATTTTAAGATCAAACAACAAATACCCTATACCTCATAAGGGACATATCCAATTGGTATGAAACAAGGTGCTGCCCTTTAAGGTGAATAATTCACTTAGGCATATCACCAATTAATATATGTTTAATGTTGTATTGTTTTTACGTGTAGTATACCGGTATTAGGACTCACATTTTTTCTATATATTAAATCTATGAATATATTTTTTTAATGCAATTTATATATTTATGTAATAAATGAATTTATGTACATATATGATAAAAACTTTTAAAATAATAAAAAAATCCTAACTTAAAATCAAGAGTGTATAATTATTATAAGTGCAATATTTGAGACTTGAGCGCTTGGAGGTTATGTCTGTGTACTGTATTTGAAATGTGAAGCCTTGAATTATTAGGGGGGAATTCAAATGTTTGAAATGTCGGTTGGGTGTCTGTTTTTTCCTGTCTATTAGATAGGAAAAAACAGACCCCCAACTGACTTTTCAAACAATTGAATATCCCCCTTAAGGCCAGCACTGACGGGATAGATGGGTGCTGAGCGATCTTAACACAGACCGCTCAGCACACATCTCCCCCCTGCTCAGCACAGCGTGATGTGTGCTGAGAAAGGGGACGACGACGGGGGCCGTTCACTTCACACAGCACTGAAGTGAGCGACCCGCTAGATTGAGCCTGCATGCAGGCCAATCTAGCAACAGTGATAGCGATTCGTGGGGCCGCGCATCGATATCGCTGGGGGACATACACAAGACCGATCCGTGCTTAAAATCTAAGCAATCTAGTCAGATTGCTTAGATTTTAAACTTTGATCTCTTCGTGTGTACCCCCCTTTAGTGTTTATACATCTCTGCCCGCTCACATACTGGTTATACAGTAATTGTTTAACTCCAGACCAGTGCTGCTCAACCTAAGTGGGAGATTCAAATGTTTGAAAAGTCAGTTGGGAGTCTGTTTTTACCTGTCTATTAGATAGGAAAAAACAGACTCCCTAGTGACTTTTCAAACATTTGAATCTCCCCCTAACTGTCTCGCACACCAATGTCTGTGAGCAGTTCTTGAACCCCAAAGTAGGTTCTTAAATGAATGTATTACTCTTTCCACTTACAGTACATCCAGAAAGTATTCACAGCGCTTCACTTTTTCCACATTTTGTTATGTTACAGCCTTATTCCAAAATGGAATAAATTAATTTTTTCCCTCCAAATTCTACACACAATACCCCATAATGACAATGTGAAAAAAGTTTTTCTGAGATTTTTGCAAATTTATTAAAAATTAAAAACTAAGAAATCACATGTACATAAGTATACACAGCCTTTGCTCAATACTTTGTTGATGCACCTTTGGCAGCAATTACAGCCTCAAGTCTATTTGAATATTATGCCACAAGCTTGGCACACCTATATTTGGGCAGTTTAGCCCATTTCTCTTTGTAGCACCTCTCAAGCTCCATCAGGTTGGATGGGAAGCGTCGGTGCACAGCCATTTTCAGATCTCTCCAGAGATGCTCAATCGGATTTAAGTCTGGGCTCTGACTGGGCCACCCAAGGATATTCTTAGAGTTGTCTTGAAGCCACTCCTTTGATATCTTGGCTGTGTGCTTAGGGTCATTGTCCTGCTAAAAGATGAACCGTCGCCCCAGTCTGAGGTCAAGAGCGCTCTGGAGCAAGTTTTCATCCAGGATGTCACTGTACATTGCTGCATTCATCTTTCCCTCTATCCTGACTAGTCTCCGAGTTCCTGCTGCTGAAAAACATCCCCACAGCATGATGCTGCCACCACCATGCTTCACTGTAGGGATGGTATTGGCCTGGTGATGAGTGGTGCCTGGTTTCCTCCAAACATGACGTCTGGCATTCATGCCAGTGAGTTCAATCTTTGTCTCATCAGACCTGAGGATTTTGTTTCTCATGGTCTGAGAGTCCTTCAGGTGCATTTTGGCAAACTCCAGGTGGGCTGCCATGTGCTTTTTACTAAGGAGTGGCTTCCGTCTGGCCACTCTACCATACAGGCCTGATTGGTGGATTGCTGCAGCAATGGTTGTCCTTCTGGAAGGTTCTCCTCTCTCCACAGAGGAATGCTGTAGCTCTGACAGAGTGACCATCGGTTCTTGGTCACCTCCCTGACTAGAGCCCTTCTCCCCCGATTGGTCAGTTTAGGCAGCCGGCCAGCTCTAGGAAGAGTCCTGGTGGTTACGAACTTCTTCCATTTACGGATGATGGAGGCCATTGTGCTCATTGGGACCTTCAAAGCAGCAGATATTTTTGTGTACCCTTCCCCAGATTTGTGCCTCGAGACAGGTGGCGGGTTAAATGTTGTAGATGTACCAGAGCACCTGCCATTGTGACAGATAATCTAGTTCAGCAATGGTAACACAATAAATAATCAGGAACTAATTAAGGAAGAAACTTGTAAAGTGTTCAGTGGGGTACGCACTGAGAGATCCATGCCTAATTTCTAAGCAATCTGACTAGATTGCTTAGAAATTAAGCAATGATCTCTCCGTGTGTATGCTCATGGCAATAGCGATGCGCAGCCCCATGTGTCGCTATCGTCGGTTCTCACTTCACCACTGTGTGAAGTGAGCGCCCAGTTTCCCCTCCGCTCAGCACACATCTCTACGTTTGTACCCCCCTTTACTGTAGCAGAACTGGTGACGTATATCAGTGTTTCCCAAACTCTGGGACAGATGTATTAAGCCTGGAGAAGTGATAAAGCCGTGATAAGTACAAGGTAATAACGCAGCAGTCAGCTCCTAACTGTCATTTTTCGAATTCGTAATGATTGGCTGGTGCGTTAGCACCTTGTGCTTAGCACTGCTTTATCACTTCTTTATCCCTTCTCCAGGTTAATATATCTGCCCCAGAGTCTGTCCTTTTCAGGAATCCTAATAGTCCAGCTTTTAACGACACGCATGCTTGAGCACAGGTGACTTAATAAGTACTCGGGTCATTTTGATTTGCAAATCTACTTATATGCCTTTCACACAGAGGTTTTTACCCGGTAATTTGCCAGGTTAACCCAAAGCATTTTCTGTTTGAAAAGGTCATCCCGGGACTTAACTCGGCTTTTATCAGGGTGAAGACCCCGCACTTTCGACCCAGGTTGTCCCTTTCATACAAGAGAAATCCCCGGTTTGATCGTCAAATTACTGGGTAGAACTGCTTCACCCACTAAATTGCTTTTTTGTGTGAAAGGGGGGTCTTGGCTGAGACCCGGCACTCAAATACCAGGTAAAAGACGGGATTTAGGAAGTTTTCTATGTGAAAGTGGCATTATACATGGATATCCTTAAAATCTGGACTGTTAGGGTGGCTTAAAATAAGAATTTACTTACCGATAATTCTATTTCTCGTAGTCCGTAGTGGATGCTGGGGACTCCGTCAGGACCATGGGGATTAGCGGCTCCGCAGGAGACAGGGCACAAAAGTAAAAGCTTAAGGATCAGGTGGTGTGCACTGGCTCCTCCCCCCATGACCCTCCTCCAAGCCTCAGTTAGGATACTGTGCCCGGACGAGCGTACACAATAAGGAAGGATTTTGAATCCCGGGTAAGACTCATACCAGCCACACCAATCACACTGTACAACCTGTGATCTGAACCCAGTTAACAGCATGATAACAGCGGAGCCTCTGAAAAGATGGCTCACAACAATAATAACCCGATTTTTGTAACAATAACTATGTACAAGTATTGCAGACAATCCGCACTTGGGATGGGCGCCCAGCATCCACTACGGACTACGAGAAATAGAATTATCGGTAAGTAAATTCTTATTTTCTCTGACGTCCTAAGTGGATGCTGGGGACTCCGTCAGGACCATGGGGATTATACCAAAGCTCCCAAACGGGCGGGAGAGTGCGGATGACTCTGCAGCACCGAATGAGAGAACTCCAGGTCCTCCTCAGTCAGGGTGTGCCCCTGACCAAGTAGCTACTCGGCAAAGTTGTAAAGCCGAGACCCCTCGGGCAGCCGCCCAAGATGAGCCCACCTTCCTTGTGGAATGGGCATTTACATATTTTGGCTGTGGCAGGCCTGCCACAGCATGTGCAAGCTGAATTGTACTACACATCCAACTAGCAATCGTCTGCTTAGAAGCAAGAGCACCCAGTTTATTGGGTGCCTACAGGATAACAGCAAGTCAGTTTTCCTGACTCCAGCCGTCCTGGAAACCTATATTTTCAGGGCCCTGACAACATCTAGCAACTTGGAGTCCTCCAAGTCCCTAGTAGCCGCAGGTACCACAATAAGCTGGTTCAGGTGAAACACTGACACCACCTTAGGGAGAAACTGGGGACGAGTCCGCAGCTCTGCCCTGTCCGAATGGACAATCAGATATGGGCTTTTGTGAGACAAAGCCGCCAATTCTGACACTCGCCTGGCCGAGGCCAGGGATAACAGCATGGTCACTTTCCATGCGAGATATTTCAAATCCACAGATTTGAGCGGTTTAAACCAATGTGATTTGAGGAATCCCAGAACTACGTTGAGATCCCACAGTGCCACTGGAGGCACAAAAGGGGGTTGTATATGCAGTACTCCCTTGACAAACTTCTGGACTTCAGGAACTGAAGTCAATTCTTTCTGGAAGAAAATCGACAGGGCCGAAATTTGAACCTTAATGGACCCCAATTTGAGGCCCATAGACACTCCTGTTTGCAGGAAATGCAGGAATCGACCGAGTTGAAATTTCTTCGTGGGGCCTTCCTGGCCTCACACCATGCAACATATTTTCGCCACATGTGGTGATAATGTTGTGCGGTCACCTCCTTCCTGGCTTTGACCAGGGTAGGAATGACCTCTTCCGGAATGCCTTTTTCCCTTAGGATCCGGCGTTCAACCGCCATGCCGTCAAACGCAGCCGCGGTAAGTCTTGGAACAGACATGGTACTTGCTGAAGCAAGTCCCTTCTTAGCGGCAGAGGCCATGAGTCCTCTGTGAGCATCTCTTGAAGTTCCAGGTACCAAGTCCTTCTTGGCCAATCCGGAGCCACGAGTATAGTTCTTACTCCTCTACGTCTTATAATTCTCAGTACCTTGGGTATGAGAAGCAGAGGAGGGAACACATACACTGACTGGTACACCCACGGTGTTACCAGAGCGTCCACAGCTATTGCCTGAGGGTCTCTTGACCTGGCGCAATACCTGTCCAGTTTTTTGTTCAGGCGGGACGCCATCATGTCCACCTTTGGTCTTTCCCAATGGTTCACAATCATGTGGAAGATTTCCCGATGAAATCCCCACTCTCCCGGGCGTCGGAATGAACACTGCTGACAGTGCTATCACCTGATTTTCCGCCCAGCGAAGAATCCTTGCAGTTTCTGCTATTGCCCTTCTGCTTCTTGTGCCGCCCTGTCTGTTTACGTGGGCGACTGCCGTGATGTTGTCCCACTGGATCAATACCGGCTGACCTTGAAGCAGAGGTCTTGCTAAGCTTAGAGCATTGTAACTTGCCCTTAGCTCCAGTATATTTATGTGGAGAGAATTCTCCAGACTTGATCACACTCCCTGGAAATTTTTTCCCTGTGTGACTGCTCCCCAGCCTCTCAGGCTGGCATCCCTGGTCACCAGGACCCTTCCTGAATGCCGAATCTGCGGCCCATTAGTAGATGAGTACTTTGCAGCCACCGCAGAAGAAACACCCTTGTCCTTGGAGACAGGGTTATCCGCTGATGCATCTGAAGATGCGATCCGGACCATTTTTCCAGCAGATCCCACTGAAAAGTTCTTGCGTGAAAACTGCCGAATGGAATCGCTTCGTAAGAAGCCACCATTTTTGCAAGGACCCTTGTGCAATGATGCACTGACACTTTTCCTGGTTTTAGGAGGTTCCTGACTAGCTCGGATAACTCCCTGGCTTTCTTCTCCGGGAGAAACACCCTTTTCTGGACTGTGTCCAGAATCATCCCTAGGAACAGCCGATGTGTCGTCGGAAACAACTGCGGTTTTGGAATATTTAGAATCCACCCGTGCTGTCGTAGAACTACTTGAGATAGTGCTACTCCGACCTCCAACTGTTCTCTGGACCTTGCTCTTATCAGGAGGTCGTCCATTTTCTTTGAAGCAGAATCATCATTTCGGCCATTACCTTGGTAAAGACCCGGGGTGCCGTGGACAATCCAAACGGCAGCGTCTGAAACTGATAGTGACAGTTCTGTACCACGAACCTGAGGTACCCTTGGTGAGAAGGGCAAATTGGGACATGGAGGTAAGTATCCCTGATGTCCCGGGACACCCTATAGTCCCCTTCTTCCTGGTTCGCTATCACTGCTCTGAGTGACTCCATCTTGATTTGAACCTTTGTAAGTGTTCAAATATTTCAGATTTAGAATAGGTCTCACCGAGCCTTCTGGCTTCAGTACCACAACATAGTGTGGAATAATACCCCTTTCCTTGTTGTAGGAGGGGTACTTTGATTATCACCTGCTGGGAATACAGCTTGTGAATTGTTTCCAATACTGCCTCCCTGTCGGAGGGAGACGTTGGTAAAGCAGACTTCAGGAACCTGCGAGGGGGAAACGTCTCGACTTTCCAATCTGTACCCCTGGGATCCTACTTGTAGGATCCAGGGGTCCTGTACGGCCCCAGCGTCATGCTGAGAAACTTGGCAGAAGCGGTGGAGGCTTCTGTTCCTGGGAATGGGCTGCCTGCTGCAGTCTTCTTCCCTTTCCTCTATCCCTGGGCAGATATGACTCTTATGGGGACGAAAGGACTGAGGCTGAAAAGACGGTGTCTTTTTCTGCAGAGATGTGACTTAGGGTAAAAACGGTGGATTTTCCAGCAGTTGCCGTGGCCACCAGGTCCGATGGACCGACCCCAAATAACTCCTCCCCTTTATACGGCAATACTTCTTTGTGCCGTTTGGAATCTGCATCACCTGACCACTGTCGTGTCCATAAACATCTTCTGGCAGATATGGACATCGCACTTACTCTTGATGCCAGAGTGCAAATATCCCTCTGTGCATCTCGTATATATAGAAATGCATCCTTTAAATGCTCTATAGTCAATAAAATACTGTCCCTGTCAAGGGTATCAATATTTTTAGTCAGGGAATCCGACCAAGCCACCCCAGCTCTGCACATCCAGGCTGAGGCGATCGCTGGTCGCAGTATAACACCAGTATGTGTGTATATACTTCTTAGGATATTTTCCAGCCTCCTATCAGTTGGCTCCTTGAGGACGGCCCTATCTGGAGACGGTACCGCCACTTGTTTTAATAAGCGTGTGAGCGCCTTATCCACCCTAAGGGGTGTTTCCCAACGCGCCCTAACTTCTGGCGGGAAAGGGTATACCGCCAATAATTTTCTATCGGGGGAAACCCACGCATCATCACACACTTCATTTAATTTATCTGATTCAGGAAAAACTACAGGTAGTTTTTTCACACCCCACATAATACCCTTTTTTGTGGTACTTGTAGTATCAGAAATATGTAACACCTCCTTCATTGCCCTTAACAAGTAACGTGTGGCCCTAAAGGAAAATACGTTTGTTTCTTCACCGTCGACACTGAAATCAGTGTCCGTGTCTGTGTCGACCGACTGAGGTAAATGGGCGTTTTAAAGCCCCTGACGGTGTTTGAGACGCCTGGACAGGTACTATTTTGTTTGCCGGCCGTCTCTGTTGACATTATCACGTAATTCCTTGAATAAGCCATCCATTCCGGTGTCGACTCCCTAGAGAGTGACATCACCATTACAGGCAATTGCTCCGCCTCCTCACCAACATCGTCCTCATACATGTCGACACACACGTACCGACACACAGCACACACACAGGGAATGCTCTGATAGAGGACAGGACCCCACTAGCCCTTTGGGGAGACAGAGGGAGAGTTTGCCAGCACACACCAAAAACGCTATAATTATACAGGGACAACCTTTATATAAGTGTTTTTCCCTTATAGCATTTTAATATATATAGTCATATCGCCAAATAAGTGCCCCCCCTCTCTGTTTTAACCCTGTTTCTGTAGTGCAGTGCAGGGGAGAGCCTGGGAGCCTTCCCACCAGCATTTCTGTGAGGGAAAATGGCGCTGTGTGCTGAGGAGAATAGGCCCCGCCCCCTTTCCGGCGGGTTTCTTCTCCCGTTTTTCTGAGACCTGGCAGGGGTTAAATACATCCATATAGCCCCCAGGTGCTATATGTGATGTATTTTTAGCCAGAATAAGGTACTATCATTGCTGCCCAGGGCGCCCCCCCCAGCGCCCTGCACCCTCAGTGACCGCTGCTATGAAGTGTGCTGACAACAATGGCGCACAGCTGCAGTGCTGTGCGCTACCTTATGAAGACTGAAAAGTCTTCTGCCGCCGGTTTCTGGACCTCTTCACTTTTCGGCATCTGCAAGGGGGTCGGCGGCGCGGCTCCGGGACGAACCCCAGGGTGAGACCTGTGTTCCGACTCCCTCTGGAGCTAATGGTGTCCAGTAGCCTAAGAAGCCAATCCATCCTGCACGCAGGTGAGTTCACTTCTCTCCCCTAAGTCCCTCGATGCAGTGAGCCTGTTGCCAGCAGGACTCACTGAAAATAAAAAACCTAACAAAACTTTTACTCTAAGCAGCTCTTTAGGAGAGCCACCTAGATTGCACCCTTCTCGGCCGGGCACAAAAATCTAACTGAGGCTTGGAGGAGGGTCATGGGGGGAGGAGCCAGTGCACACCACCTGATCCTAAAGCTTTTACTTTTGTGCCCTGTCTCCTGCGGAGCCGCTAATCACCATGGTCCTGACGGAGTCCCCAGCATCCACTTAGGACGTCAGAGAAAAACCTTTTTGGATACAGACTTTTGCTGTATATTAAAAAATATTAAATTTATATAAAGACTTTGTTATGCACTTAATTAAATTAGTAATAAAGGGGTTTTATTTGTTTGTTTTTATTTCCTAAATACAACCTGTACTGGTTTCTGTGCATGTCCAATACAACAGTCTGCACATGTGCTCATGAGAAACACCTGAGCTGAGCAAACGTACAGATGTGTCTTCCAACATCCTTGCTGCAGTCACGTTAAACAGCCCTTCTAGTCACGCCATGTCGTGACGTGACACTAGTGCCGAGCATCTTTATTTGCAACTTTTTCTGTTTAAATGTGTCTAAGTGGCATCGTTATGTGACTACTCACAAGCCGCTTATGCTGATTAAAATGATACGCGGCATGCTTCTATTCTGTGTGTGACTGGCTGTATCTGCATACAAAGTGCTATGTTATTGATTTCCAGTTTACTGTTACATAGTGTGTTGTATGCAGATACAGCCACTGTCACACACCGAATATAGGCTTGCCGCATATCATTGTAATCAGCTGAAGCTGCTTGTGTGTCCTAGTCACTTAGGCGCATTTACAGCAAAAAAAGACGCCCGACGTTAGCAGAACTACGCGGGAGCTGCTGGCTGACTCACGCCCAGCATCTCCTGCTGCATGGCGCATTGAGGCAAGATGTATGACGCATTCACAGCTCAGGAGGAGCCACAACTCAATGTAGATAGAGAACATCATATTGTTGTGTAAATTGAATAGCAATATAAAATTCACTGATGCACAAGATCAAGAGTCTTTTATTTACTATATAATTTTCATTAGTGAAATTTGTAGCAAACAAGTGGAAACTGTTTCAGTGAGCTCTTGTTTTGAAACTTCTGTTGTTATTTATTAATGTGCAATAGTTTCTTTATTGAAAGGAATTCAGCTGCTTAGGAGTATTAATGTCAATTGTTTTAGATATTATGTTTTTTCAAATACCGGCCGAGTGTATTCTAATTGTATAATACATTTTTAAGAAAATATATATATATTTTCTCTTACGTCCTAGAGGATGCTGGGGACTCCGTAAGGACCATGGGGTATAGACGGGCTCCGCAGGAGACATGGGCACTATAAAGAACTTTAGAATGGGTGTGCACTGGCTCCTCCCTCTATGCCCCTCCTCCAGACCTCAGTTAGATCCTGTGCCCAGAGGAGACTGGGTGCATTTACAGAGGAGCTCTCCTGAGTTTCTCTGAAATAAGAATTTTGTTAGGTTTTTTATTTTCAGGGAGC
Organism: Pseudophryne corroboree; assembly: GCF_028390025.1. Taxonomy (NCBI): domain Eukaryota; kingdom Metazoa; phylum Chordata; class Amphibia; order Anura; family Myobatrachidae; genus Pseudophryne; species Pseudophryne corroboree. Next base: position 215,197,247 of record NC_086445.1, read on the forward strand.
ACTGCTGGCAACAGGCTCCCTGCATCGTGGGACTGAGGAGAGAGAAGCAGACCTACTTAAGTGATAGGCTCTGCTTCTTAGGCTACTGGACACCATTAGATCCAGAGGGTCGGAACGCAGGTCTCACCCTAGCCGTTCGTCCCGGAGCCGCGCCGCCGTCCTCCTCGCAGAGCCGGAAGATAGAAACCGGGTGAGTATTAGAAGAAAGAAGACTTCAAAAGCGGCAGAAGACTTCAGTTCTTCTCTGAGGTAATGCGTAGCGGTAACGCTGCGCACCATTGCTCCCACACACAACACACACTGCAGGCACGGATGGATGCAGGGGGGGGGGGGGGGGGGGCGGGCGCCCTGGGCAGCAATAATAAACCTCTAGGACTGGCTAATATATTATATAGGCTGCAGAGGCAGTAGATATACAATCCCCCGCCAGTGTTTGTAAATATGAGCGGGACCGAAGCCCGCCGCTGAGGGGGCGGAGCTTGGTACCACAGCACTAACCAGCGCCATTTTCTCCACAGAGACGCTGGCTCCCCGGACTCTCCCCTGCTGAACACAGTGACAGAGGGCAAAGGGGAGGGGGCACTTATAATTGGCGCAGTGAGTGTGTATATTGTTATATATATATATATATATATATATATATATATATATATGTATGTATGTGTGTATATATATATATATATATGTATATGTATGTATGTGTGTGTATGTATATATATATATATATATATATATATATATATATATATTTCTCTAACGTCCTAGTGGATGCTGGGGACTCCGTCAGGACCATGGGGAATAGCGGGCTCCGCAGGAGACAGGGCACATCTAAAAAAGCTTTTAGGTCACATGGTGCATACTGGCTCCTCCCCCTATGACCCTCCTCCAAGCCTCAGTTAGGTTTTTGTGCCCGTCCGAGAAGGGTGCAATCTGGATGGCTCTCTTAAAGAGCTGTTTAGAAAAGTTTTTTTTAGGTTTTCATTCAGTGATTCCTGCTGGCAACAGGATCACTGCAACGAGGGACTTAGGGGAGAGATCTCCAACTCACCTGCGTGCAGGATGGATTGGGATCTTAGGCTACTGGACACTGAGCTCCAGAGGGAGTCGGAACACAGGTCAGCCTGGGGTTCGTCCCGGAGCCGCGCCGCCGATCCCCCTTACAGACGCTGAAGAAAGACGGCAGAACGGAGGTCCGGAAACAGGCGGCAGAAGACTTCACAGTCTTCATGAAGGTAGCGCACAGCACTGCAGCTGTGCGCCATTGTTGTCACACGGCTCACTGACATGGTCACGGAGGGTGCAGGGCGCTGCTGGGGGCGCCCTGGGCAGCAATATAAGTACCTATTTGGCAAAATAAATACATCACATATAGCCATTAAGGCTATATGTATGTATTTTAACCCAGGCCAGTTCTTAAAATACCGGGAGAAAAAGCCCGCCGAAAAGGGGGCGGAGCTTATTCTCCTCAGCACTCAGCGCCATTTTCCTGCACAGCTCCGCTGGTGAGGAAGGCTCCCAGGACTCTCCCCTGCACTGCACTACAGAAACAGGGTAAAACAGAGAGAAGGGGGCATAAATTGGCTATATATATATATATATATATATATATATATATATATATATATATTATATAAGAGCGCATATATAATAAACAACACCTTCTAGGGTTGTTTATATACATTATAGCGCTTTCTGGTGTGTGCTGGCAAACTCTCCCTCTGTCTCCCCAAAGGGCTAGGGGGTCCTGTCTTCAATTAGAGCATTCCCTGTGTGGCTGCTGTGTGTCGGTATGTTTGAGGACGATGTTGGTGTGGAGGCAGAGCAATTGCCGATGATGGTAATGTCACCCCCTAGGGAGTCGACACCTGAATGGATGGCTTTAGTTATGGAATTACGTGATAATGTCAGCACATTACAAAAGTCAGTTGACGAAATAAGACGCCCGGCAAACCAGTTAGTACCGGTCCAGGCGTCTCAGACACCGTCAGGGGCTGTAAAACGTCCTTTACCTCAGTCTGTCGACACGGGTACTGACACAGATGATTCTAGTGTCGACGGTGAAGAAACAAACGTATTTTCCAATAGGGCCACACGTTATATGATCACGGCAATGAAGGAGGCTTTGCAGATCTCTGATGCTGCTGGTACCTCAAAAAGGGGTATTATGTGGGGGGTGAAAAAACTGCCTGTATTTTTCCCAGAATCAGAGGAATTGAATGATGTGTGTGATGAAGCGTGGGTTACGCCCGATAGAAAATTGCCAATTTCAAAGAAGTTATTGGCATTATACCCTTTCCCGCCAGAGGTTAGGGCGCGCTGGGAAACACCCCCTAGGGTGGATAAGGCGCTCACACGTTTATCAAAGCAGGTGGCGTTGCCGTCTCCTGATACGGCCGCCCTCAAGGATCCAGCAGATAGGAGGCTGGAAACTACACTGAAAAGTATATACACACATACTGGTGTTATACTGCGACCGGCAATAGCCTCAGCCTGGATGTGCAGTGCTGGGGTAGTGTGGTTGGATTCTCTGACTGAAAATATTGATACCCTGGATAGGGACAGTATTTTATTGACTCTAGAGCAATTAAAGGATGCTTTTCTTTATATGCGAGATGCTCAGAGGGATGTTTGTACTCTAGCATCAAGAGTAAGCGCAATGTCCATATCTGCTAGAAGAAGTTTATGGACGCGACAGTGGTCAGGTGATGCGGATTCCAAGAGGCATATGGAAGTATTGCCATACAAAGGAGAGGAATTGTTCGGGGTCGGTCTTTCGGACCTGGTGGCCACGGCAACTGCCGGCAAATCCACTTTTTTACCTCAGACTCCTTCCCAACAGAAAAAGACACCGTCTTTTCAGCCGCAGTCCTTTCGCTCCTATAAAAAGCGACCAAAAGGACAGTCTTATCTGCCGCGAGGCAGAGGAAAGGGTAAGAAAGGGCAGCAAGCAGCCCCTGCCCAGGAACAGAAGCCCGCCCCGGTTTCTACAAAACCATCAGCATGACGCTGGGGCTTTACAAGCGGACTTAGGAACGGTGGGGGGTCGGCTCAAGATTTTCAGCAATCAATGGGCTCACTCACAAGTGGACCCGTGGGTCCTGCAGATAATATCTCAGGGTTACATGCTGGAGTTCGAAAGGTCTCCTCCTCGCCGGTTCCTAAAGTCTGCTTTACCAACGTCTCCTTCAGAAAGGACGTTGGTTTTGGAAGCCATTCACAAGCTGTTTTCACAGCAGGTGATAGTCAAGGTACCCCTCCTACAACAAGGAAAAGGGTATTATTCCACACTATTTGTGGTACCGAAACCGGACGGTTCGGTAAGGCCTATTCTAAATCTGAAATCTTTGAATCTGTACATACAGAAATTCAAGTTCAAGATGGAGTCACTCAGAGCAGTGATAGCGAATCTGGAAGAAGGAGACTTTATGGTGTCCTTGGACATAAAAGATGCTTATCTACATGTCCCAATTTACCCCTCACACCAAGGGTATCTCAGGTTCGTGATACAAGACTGTCATTATCAGTTTCAAACGCTGCCGTTTGGTTTGTCCACGGCTCCTCGGGTCTTTACCAAGGTAATGACCGAAATGATGGTTCTTCTACGAAGAAAAGGCGTATTAATTATCCCGTACTTGGACGATCTCCTGATAAGGGCAAAGTCCAGAGAACAGCTGGAAGCCAGTGTGGCACTAACACAAGTAGTGCTTCGGCAACACGGGTGGATTCTAAATCTTCCAAAATCTCAATTGACCCCGACAACACATCTGCTGTTCTTGGGCATGATTCTGGACACGGTTCAGAAAAAGGTATTTCTCCCGGAGGAGAAAGCAAGGGAGTTATCCGAACTTGTCAGGAACCTCCTAAAACCAGGAACTGTGTCAGTACATCAATGCACAAGAGTCCTGGGAAAGATGGTGGCTTCGTACGAAGCGATTCCTTTCGGCAGATTCCATGCACGGACATTTCAGTGGGATCTGCTGGACAAATGGTCCGGATCGCATCTGCACATGCATCAGAGGATAACATTGTCACCGAGAACAAGATTGTCTCTCCTGTGGTGGTTGCAGACGGCCCATCTGTTAGTGGGCCGCAGATTCGGCATACAGGACTGGGTCCTGGTGACTACGGATGCCAGCCTACGAGGTTGGGGAGCAGTCACAAAGGGAAGACACTTCCAGGGCGTGTGGTCAATCCTGGAAAAGTCTCTTCACATAAATATACTGGAGCTAAGAGCGATATACAATGCTCTAAGCCAAGCAAGACTTCTGCTTCAGGGTCAGCCAGTGCTGATCCAGTCCGACAACATCACGGCAGTCGCCCACGTAAACAGACAAGGCGGCACGAGAAGCAGGAGTGCAATGACAGAAACTGCAAGGATTCTACGCTGGGCGGAGAATCATGTCGTAGCACTGTCAGCAGTGTTCATCCCGGGAGTGGACAACTGGGAAGCAGACTTCCTCAGCAGACACGATCTGCACCCGGGAGAGTGGGGACTTCATCCAGAAGTCTTCCACATGATTGTGAACCGTTGGGAAAAACCAAAGGTGGACATGATGGCGTCTCGCCTCAACAAAAAACTGGACAGGTATTGCGCCAGGTCAAGAGACCCACAGGCAATAGCTGTGGACGCTCTGGTAACACCGTGGGTGTACCAGTCAGTGTATGTGTTCCCTCCTCTGCCTCTCATACCAAAGGTACTGAGAATCATACGGAAAAGAGGAGTAAGAACAATACTGGTAGCTCCAGACTGGCCAAGAATAACTTGGTATCCGGAACTTCAAGAGATGCTCACGGAGGATCCGTGGCCTCTACCTCTAAGAAGGGATCTGCTTCAGCAGGGACCTTGTATGTTCCAAGACTTACCGCGACTGCGTTTGACGGCATGGCGGTTGAACGCCGGATTCTAAAAGAAAAGCGCATTCCTGAGGAAGTTATTCCTACTTTAATTAAAGCCAGGAAAGATGTGACCGTACAACATTATCACCGCATTTGGAGAAAATATGTTGCGTGGTGTGAGGCCAAGAAGGCCCCAACGGAAGAATTTCAATTAGGTCGATTCTTACATTTCCTGCAAGCAGGATTGTCTATGGGCCTCAAATTGGGGTCCATTAAAGTTCAAATTTCGGCCTTATCAATTTTCTTCCAGAAAGAATTGGCGTCAGTGCCTGAAGTACAAACTTTTGTAAAAGGTGTACTACATATACAACCCCCAATAGTGCCTCCAGTGGCACCGTGGGATTTGAATGTGGTTTTAAATTTTCTCAAATCTCATTGGTTTGAGCCTTTAAAATCGGTAGATTTAAAATACCTTACATGGAAGGTAACCATGCTATTGGCCCTGGCTTCAGCCAGGAGAGTTTCAGAATTGGCGGCTTTATCGTACAAAAGCCCATATCTGATTTTCCATTCGGACAGGGCAGAATTGCGGACACGTCCTCAATTTCTCCCTAAGGTGGTTTCGGCTTTTCACTTGAACCAGCCTATTGTGGTGCCTGCGGCTACTAGCGACTTGGAGGACTCCAAGTTACTGGACGTTGTCAGAGCATTGAAAATATTTCAAGGACAGCTGGAGTCAGAAAATCTGACTCGTTGTTTATTTTGTATGCACCCAACAAGATGGGTGCTCCTGCGTCTAAACAGACGATTGCACGTTGGATCTGTAGCACAATCCAACTTGCACATTCTGTGGCAGGCGTGCCACAGCCTAAATCTGTAAAGGCCCACTCCACTAGGAAAGTGGGCGCATCTTGGGCGGCTGCCCGAGGGGTCTCGGCATTGCAACTTTGCCGAGCAGCTACGTGGTCAGGGGAGAACACGTTTGTAAAATTTTACAAATTTGATACTCTGGCTAAGGAGGACCTGGAGTTCTCTCATTCGGTGCTGCAGAGTCATCCGCACTCTCCCGCCCGTTTGGGAGCTTTGGTATAATCCCCATGGTCCTGACGGAGTCCCCAGCATCCACTAGGACGTTAGAGAAAATAAGAATTTACTTACCGATAATTCTATTTCTCATAGTCCGTAGTGGATGCTGGGCGCCCATCCCAAGTGCGGATTGTCTGCAATATTTGTACATAGTTATTGTTACAAAAATCGGGTTATTATTGTTGTGAGCCATCTTTTTAGAGGCTACTTCGTTTTGTTATCATACTGTTAACTGGGTTCAGATCACAAGTTGTATGGTGTGATTGGTGTGGCTGGTATGAGTCTTACCCGGGATTCAAGATCCTTCCTTATTGTGTACGCTCGTCCGGGCACAGTACCTAACTGAGGCTTGGAGGAGGGTCATAGGGGGAGGAGCCAGTACGCACCATGTGACCTAAAAGCTTTTTTAGATGTGCCCTGTCTCCTGCGGAGCCCGCTATTCCCCATGGTCCTGACGGAGTCCCCAGCATCCACTACGGACTATGAGAAATAGAATTATCGGTAAGTAAATTCTTATTATATATATATATATATATATATATATATATATATATATAATATATATACATATATATAAAGCGCTGTTTATCTGGGAATTGTTTCCAGTGTCAGCTGGCATACTCTTTCTCTGTCTCTCCAAAGGACCTTATTGGGGAACTGTCTCCAGATAGAAATTTCCCTGAGTGTGTGGGGGTGTCGGTACGTGTGTGTCGGTATGTCTGAAGCGGAAGGCTCTTCTAGGGAGGAGGTGGAGCAGATGATTGTGGTGTCTCCGTCAGCAACGCCAACACCTGACTGGTTGGATATGTGGAATGTTTTAAATGCAAATGTGGCTTTATTACATAAGAGGTTGGACAAAGCAGAGTCCAGAGATAAAGCAGGGAGTCAATCCATGGCTTTAACTGTGTCACATGGCCCTTCTGGGTCTCAGAAACGGCCACTGTCCCAAGTAGCAGACACTGATACCGACACGGAGTCTGACTTCAGTGTCGACTACGATGATGCGAGGTTACACCCAAGGGTGGCCAAAAGTATTCATTATATGATTATTGCAATTAAAGATGTTTTGCATGTCACAGATGACCCCTCTGTCCCTGACACGAGGGTACACATGTTTAAAGAAAAGAAACCTGAGGTAACTTTTCCCCCATCTCATGAGCTGAATGAGTTATTTGAAAAAGCTTGGGAAACTCCAGACAAGAAACTGCAGATTCCCAAGAGAATTCTTATGGCGTATCCTTTCCCAGCTAAGGACAGGGTACGGTGGGAATCCTCGCCCAGAGTAGACAAGGCGTTAACGCGCTTGTCCAAAAAGGTGACGCTGCTGTCTCCAGATACAGCAGCCCTCAGGGATCCTGCTGATCGCAAGCAGGAAACTACCTTGAAGTCAATTTATACACATACGAGTGCCTTGCTCAGACCGGCAATAGCGTCGGCTTGGGTTTGTAGCGCTGTAGCAGCTTGGACAGATACCTTGTCAGCTGACATTGATACCCTGGATAGGGATACCATTTTATTGACCTTGGGTCACATTAAAGACACAGTCCTATATATGAGAGCTGCTCAGAGAGACGTTGACCTGCTGGGTTCGAGAGCCAACGCCATGGCGATTTCTGCCAGGCGAGCCCTGTGGACCCGCCAATGGACGGGTGATGCCGACTCAGAGGCATATGGAGGTTTTGCCTTACAAGGGTGAGGACTTATTTGGGGAAGGTCTCACGGACCTGGTTTCCACGGCTACTGCAGGTAAATCTACTTTTTTACCTTATGTTTCCTCACAGCAAAAGAAAACGCCACAATATCAGATGCAGTCCTTTCGGTCGCATAAGTCCAGAAGAGGTCGGGGATCTTCCTTTCTCGCCAGAGGTAAAGGTAGAGGGAAAAAACTGCCGGCTACGGCTAGTTCCCAGGAGCAGAAGTCCTCCCCGACTTCTACTAAATCCGCCGCATGACGCTGGGGCTCCACTGAGGGAGTCCTCCCCAGTGGGGGCACGTCTTTGACTCTTCAGCCACGTCTGGGTTCAATCAGAGGTGGATCCCTGGGCAATGGAAATTGTATCCCAGGGTTACAAGCTGGAATTCGAAGACGTGCCTCCTCGCCGGTTTTTCAAATCGGCCTTACCAGCTTCTTCCCCAGAAAGGGAGGTAGTTTTAGCTGCAATACAAAAACTGTGTCATCAACAAGTGGTTGTCAAGGTTCCCCTACTTCAACAGGGGAAGGGGTACTATTCAACCCTGTTTGTGGTCCCGAAACCGGATGGCTCGGTCAGACCCATTCTGAATTTAAAATCCCTAAACCTGTACTTGAAAAGGTTCAAATTCAAGATGGAATCGCTCAGGGCGGTTATCGCCAGCCTGGAAGGGGGGGATTTTATGGTTTCACTAGACATATAGGATGCATACCTTCATGTCCCCATATATCCGCCTCACCAGGCGTACCTGGGATTCGCTGTACAGGACTGTCATTACCAGTTTCAGACATTGCCGTTTGGGCTTTCCACGGCCCCGAGGATTTTCACCAAGGTAATGGCGGAAATGATGGTGCTCCTGCGCAAGCAGGGAGTCACAATTATCCCATACTTGGACTATCTCCTGATAAGAGCGAGATCGAGAGAACAATTGCTGAAAAGCGTGTCGCTCTCCCTAAGGGGTATATGCAATTGCGGTCGAATTCCCGAAATTGAAGAAAAACGGGACTTTTTCGCCCAAAAAAAAAATTCGACAATGCAATTCAGTACTTTCCGTCAAAAAAACGGACTTTCAAAATTCGACTTTTTGAAATTCGACATTTGTCAAATTCGACATTTCTGCAATGGTACAAATGCGGCAATTCGCCAAAAGTATATTCAATTGAAGTTTGGAAATTCGACAACAGTGCTTTTAGACAGTAAATTCGTCATTTTCAATCCGCCACACTTTGGTGGCGGAATCTAATAAAAAAAATTTAAAACATGTTTTTTTGCGTGTTTTTTTTATTGGTAATAGCATATCTATTTATATTAGAAGGGATTAGGTACTTGGTTTGTCTATTTTGGAGGCACAAGTATTATTTATATATTTTTAAAAATATATATATTTTTTTTAAATGGAATGGTAAAAACCCGAAAAAAAATGGCGTGGGGTCCCCCCTCCTAAGCATAACCAGCCTCGGGCTCTTCGAGCCGGTCCTGGTTCTAAAAATCCGGGGGAAAAACTGACAGGGGATCCCCCGTATTTTTAAAACCAGCACCGGGCTCTGCGCCTGGTGCAAAAAATACGGGGGACAAAAAGAGAAGGGGTCCCCCGTATTTTTTACACCAGCATCAGGCTCCACTAGCTGGACAGATAATGCCACAGCCGGGGGTCACTTTTATACAGCGCCCTGCGGCCACATTAAATATCCAACTAGTCACCCCTGGCCGGGGTACCCTGGGGGAGTGGGGACCCCTTCAATCAAGCCCCCCCCCCAGCTGCCCAAGGGCCAGGGGTGAAGCCCGAGGCTGTCCCCCCCCCCATCCAAGGGCTGCGGATGGGGGGCTGATAGCCTTGAGAAAAGTGTTAGAATATTGTTTTTTCCAGTAGTACTACAAGTCCCAGCAAGCCTCCCCCGCAAGCTGGTACTTGGAGAACCACAAGTACCAGCATGCGGGAGAAAAACGGGCCCGCTGGTACCTGTAGTTCTACTGGGAAAAAAATACCCAAATAAAAACAGGACACTCACACCGTGATAGTAAAACTTTATTACACACATGTCGACACATACATACTTACCTATGTTCACACGCCGACCTCTGTCCACTTGTCCAAGTAGAATCCACGTGTACCTGTGAATAAAATTATACTCACCTGATCCAGTGTCCAGATCATAATCCACGTACTTGGCAAAAAAAAAAAAACGAACATCCGAACCACACGGACTGAAAGGGGTCCCATGTTTACACATGGGACCCATTTCCCCGAATGCAGAGACCCCCCCCCCCCCCCCCCCCCGTGACTGCTGTCACAGAAAGGTCTCTTCGGCCAATCAGCGAGCGCAACGTCCTGGCACTCTGCTGATTGGCTATGCGCGTCTGAGCTGTCAGACAGCGCATCGCAAAGCCTCTCCATTATACTCAATGGTGGGAACTTTGCGTCAGCGGTGAGGTCACCCGCGGTCAGCGGGTAACCCCACCGCTGACGGCAAAGTTCCCACCATTGAAACTAATGGAGGGAGCTGTGCGATGCGCTGTCTGACAGCAGACGCGCATACAGCCAATCAGGTGAGTGCCACGAAGTAGCGCTTCCTGATTGGCTGAAGGGACCTTCTGTGACCACAGTCACGTGGGGTCCCGGCATTCGTGGAAAGGGGTCCCATGTGTAAACATGGGACCCCTTTCAGTCCGTTTGGTCCTGGTGTTCGTTTTTTTATTTTGCCAAGTACGTGGATTATAATCTGGACACTGGATTGAGGTGAGTATAATTTTATTCACAGGTACACGTGGATTCTACTTGGACAAGTGGACAGAGGTCGGCGTGTGAACATAGGTAAGTATGTGTGTGTCGACGTGTGTAATAAAGTTTTACTATCACGGTGTGCGTGTCCTGTTTTTATTTGGGTATTTTTTCCCAGTAGAACTACAGGTACCAGCGGGCCCGTTTTTCTACCGCATGCTGGTACTTGTGGTTCTCCAAGTACCAGCTTGCGGGGGAGGCTTGCTGGGACTTGTAGTACTACTGGAAAAAACAATATTCTTACACTTTTCTCAAGGCTATCAGCCCCCCATCCGCAGCCCTTGGATGGGGGGGACAGCCTCGGGCTTCACCCCTGGCCCTTGGGTGGCTGGGGGGGGGACCCCTTGATTGAAGGGGTCCCCACTCCCCCAGGGTACCCCGGCCAGGGGTGACTAGTTGGATATTTAATGCCACGGCCGCAGGGCGCTGTATAAAAGTGACCCCCGGCTGTGGCATTATCTGTCCAGCTAGTGGAGCCCGATGCTGGTGTAAAAAATACGGGGGACCCCTACTCTTTTTGTCCCCCGTATTTTTTGCACCAGCACCAGGCGCAGAGCCCGGTGCTGGTTTTAAAAATACGGGGGATCCCCTGTCAGTTTTTCCCCCAGATTTTTAGAACCAGGACCGGCTCGAAGAGCCCGCGGCTGGTTATGCTTTGGAGGGGGGACCCCACGCAATTTTTTTTCGGGTTTTTTCCCGTTTTTTAAAAATCTGATCAAAATCCGTCAAATCGGCCGTTTTTCGACAGCGGGACTGTCGAATCCGTTTTTTATTTAATATGTTGAATTTCGGCACCCACTTGCCGGAATTCGACGGTCGAATTGTGTCGAATTAAAAAACGGCCGAAAAATTGCTGCGATTCGCCGCTAATTGCATATACCCCTAAGCGTGCTGCAGCAACACGGCTGGATTCTCAATCTACCAAAGTCACAGTTGGTTCCAACGACCCGGTTGACTTTCTTGGGCATGATTCTAGACACTGAAAAAAAGAGGGTTTTTCTCCCGGTGGAAAAAGCCCAGGTACTCCAGAACTTGGTCAGGGACCTGTTGAAACTGAAAAATGTGTCGGTCCATCACTGCACGCGAGTTCTGGGAAAAATGGTGGCGTTTTACGAGGCCATTCCCTTCAGCAGGTTCCATGCGAGGACTTTTCAGTGGGACCTTCTGGACAAGTGGTCCGGGTCCCATCTACACATTCATCAAAAGATCAGCCTGTCCCCCAGGGCCAGGGTGTCTCTCCTGTGGTGGCTGCAGAGTGCTCACTTTCTAGAGGGTCGCAGGTTCGGCATTCAGGACTGGGTTCTGGTGACCACGGACGCGAGCCTCCGAGGATGGGGAGCAGTCACACAAGGAAGAAACTTCCAGGGACTATGGTCAAGCCAGGAGGCTTGTCTACACATCAACGTACTGGAATTGAGGGCCATATACAACGGCCTGCGTCAGGCGGAGAATCTTCTTCGCGACCTACCGGTTCTGATTCAGTCAGACAACGCCACAGCCGTGGCTCATGTAAACCGCCAAGGCGAAACAAGAAGCAGAGTGGCAATGGCGGAAGCCACCAGGATTCTTCGCTGGGTGGAAAATCATGTAAGCACTTTGACAGCGCTTTGACAGCGGTCTTCATTCCGGGAGTGGACAACTGGGAAACAGATTTCCTCAGCAGACACGATCTCCATCCAGGGGAGTGGGGACTTCATCAAGAAGTCTTTGCAGTGATAACAAGTCTGTGGGGGCTCCCGCAAATAGACATGATGGCGTCACATCTCAACAAGAAGCTGCGGAGGTATTGTGCTAGGTCAAGGGGCCCTCAGGCAGTAGCAGTGGACGCCCTGGTGACACCGTGGGTGTTTCAGTCGGTCTATGTGTTCCCTCCTCTTCCACTCATTTCAAAGATATTGAGAATCGTAAGAAGAAAAAGAGTGCAGACAATACTCATTGTTCCAGATTGGCCTCGAAGGGCCTGGTATTCGGATCTTCAGGAAATGCCCACAGAAGATCCGTGGCCTCTTCCTCTCAGAGAGGACCTGTTGCAACAGGGGCCCTGTCTGTTCCAAGACTTGCTGCGTTTGACGGCATGGCGGTTGAACGCCGAATCCTAGCTGGGAAGGGCATTCCGGAAGAAGTCATCCCTACTCTGATAAGGGCTAGGAAGGAGGTGACGGCGAAGCATTATCACCGTATCTGGAGGAAGTACGTATCTTGGTGTGAAACCAAGAATGCTCCTGCGGAAGTTTTCCATCTGGGCCGTTTTCTCCACTTTCTGCAGACAGGAGTGGATATGGGCCTAAAATTAGGCTCCATTAAAGTACAGATTTCGGCCCTATCAATTTTCTTTCAGAAGCAATTGGCTTCTCTCCCAGAAGTCCAGACTTTTGTAAAGGGAGTGCTGCACATACAGCCTCCTTTTGTGCCTCCAGTGGCACCATGGGACCTTAACGTGGTGTTACAGTTCCTGAAATCTCACTGGTTTGAGCCACTTCAAACGGTGGATTTAAAATTTCTCACTTGGAAGGTGGTCATGTTGTTGGCCTTGGCATCTGCAAGGCGGGTGTCTGAGTTGGCGGCTTTGTCTCACAATAGCCCCTATCTGATTTTTCATGTGGATAGAGCAGAATTGCGGACTCGTCCTCAATTTTTGCCTAAGGTGGTTTCATCGTTTCATATGAACCAACCTATTGTGGTGCCCAAGTCCCTTGATGTAGTCAGGGCCTTGAAAATTTATGTAGCCAGGACGGCTCGGGTTAGGAAAACAGAGGCACTGTTTGTCCTGTATGCAGCCAACAAGGTTGGCGCTCCTGCTTATAAGCAGACTATTGCTCGCTGGATCTGTAACACGATTCAGCAGGCTCATTCTACGGCTGGATTGCCGTTACCAAATTCAGTAAAGGCCCATTCCACTAGGAAGGTGGGCTCTTCTTGGGCAGCTGCCCGAGGCGTCTCGGCATTACAGCTTTGCCGAGCGGCGACTTGGTCGGGTTCAAACACTTTTGCGAAATTCTACAAGTTTGATACCCTGGCTGATGAGGACCTACTGTTTGCTCAATTGGTGCTGCAGAGTCATGCGCACTCTCCCGCCCGGTCTGGAGCTTTGGTATAATCCCCATGGTCCTTACGGAGTCCCCAGCATCCTAAGAGAAAATAAGATTTTAAACCTACCGGTAAATATTTTTCTCCTAGTCCGTAGAGGATGCTGGGCGCCCGTCCCAGTGCGGACTAAATTCTGCAAGACTTGTATATAGTTATTGCTTACATAAGGGTTATGTTACAGTTTTGATCAGTCTCTGACTGATGCTGTTTGTTTCATACTGTTGACTGGTTTGTATATTCCAGGTTATACGGTGTGGATGGTGTGGGCTGGTATGAATCTTGCCCTTGTATTAACAAAATCCTTTCCTCGTACTGTCCGTCTCCTCTGGGCACAGTTTCTCTAACTGAGGTCTGGAGGAGGGGCATAGAGGGAGGAGCCAGTGCACACCCATTCTAAAGTTCTTTATAGTGCCCATGTCTCCTGCGGAGCCCGTCTATATCCCATGGTCCTTACAGAGTCCCCAGCATCCTCTACGGACTAGGAGAAAAAGATTTACCGGTAGGTTTAAAATCTTATTTTTTTCTTTCTTAAATAGTGTTGGTAGTATATATTACTCACCTTGGCACAGCAGCGCTATATTTCTGTTTGTATGTCATTAGTGAAATGGCAACAAACTACCGTTTCTTCATCAATGTATTTCTTATTGAAGTAGTGCCAATTAAAATTTAGGGATTTATTCCGTTCACAGCGAATTGAATAGAACTGGGAGGAAGCTATTCAGTTCAGATCGATGTTTTGCTGAAGTTAAGGATTTCTTCTTACACCCCTCCTGGGGTGCATGCAGAAATCCGACAAAACTAGCGGGTACAATGGGCTACTGGTATGTTGCACTGTGTATATCAGCTATGTCGTCTGCTAGATATTCTGTGAGTGGCACAATCCGCTTCTTTTTATGAAAGACAAAAAAAATTGAAATAATGAGCATTACAGGATTTTCTCTGATACTTTTGTGTATCTGTATATATGCCTTATGTCTATTTTTTAATGATGCCTTGTTTGTAATGTTGCTTTGTGTGTATTTCTATTCTGTTTGGTGTGTGTACTGTGTGTGTGTGTGTGTGTGTATTGATAATGCTTTGGGTGTATATACGTGTACCTGCTTGTGTGTGTGTGTGTGTGTGTGTGTGTGTGTGTGTGTGTGTTCCTAATGCTGCTGTGGCTGTATGTATGCCCTGTGTTTATAATGCTGCTTTTCGTGTATATAAATACATGCTTTGGGTGATCTGCTCTGATTTTTAAGTAACCATAAAAATTCCTGGGATTTGGTGACCTGGAAGTTCTGGAGTATGTTTATTAAACAGAAAACTGTCCCTTTCCCCTTCATTGAGTATGAATTAGGACAATGAGTGACTCATCCGCAGATGAAGGGAGCAGCTGCAACGGAACAGTGTTTCTTTCACAGCTGAGTTGATTCACTGTAATATTTATTACATATGTAAATTCTAGCTGAAAAATACAGGACATTTTTTCACAAGTTCACAGGTTTCAGTGCTCGTTGCACTACCGTGTACTTCAGGGCTCACGTTTTAAAAGTGTGTTTTTACATCTCACACAATTGGTTCACAATGTGCATGCACCCTCTTACTAGATGTGACTGTAACCTTTATGTCCTATATGTGCAGCAGTAGCAGAAATGAAGCACAGGCCGCACAAACTACATTTTCAGAAGGCTTGCTTTTTTCTGTGCTTACTTCCTTTTTCTGCCCCCACTGTATGCCTTGTGAACAGGCCACATGCTTGGCTGTGTTAGCAGCTAAATATTTTGTTAGGTATGCTATGTTTTTCTGCTGAACAGCGTGCATCATACCAGTGATGGCTGTTTCAGTTTTTTTTGGGGGGGGGTTTGTAATGATGAACAAAATCCTGCATGTATAAACTCCTCCAACACAAGTGCTTATCACAATGAATACCTATACACTTATACCCCTTTTCCACCAAAATTATGGGTCTGACCCAGGTTTTTCAACACAGGGGCAGATGTATTGAGCCTGGAGAAGGGATAAAGAAGTGATAAAGCAGTGAAAAGTGCAAGGCGATAACACACTAGCCATAATGATTGACTGGTGCGTTATCACCTTGCGTTTATCACTGCTTTATCACTTCTTTGGGGTCTATTCATGGGGTTCACTACGGCTGGCCGGCGGTCGGTCTCCCGGCGACCAGCATCCCGGCGTCGGGAGCCCGACCGCCGGCTTACCGACAGCTTGGCGAGCGCAAATGAGCCCCTTGCGGGCTCGCTGCGCTCGCCACGCTACGGGCACGGTGGCGCGCTACGCGCGCCACACTATTTTATTCTCCCTCTATGGGGGTCGTGGACCCCCACGAGGGAAAATAATTGTCGGTATTCCGGCTGTCGGGCTCCCGGCGCCGGTATACTGAGCGCCGGGAGCCCGACCGCCGGCAAACAGAAGACCACCCTATTCATGATGCAGTGAAAAAAGTGGAGACGTGAGCCAGCGGAGAAGTTGCCATTGGCAACGAATCAGCTGCACTGTATGATTTTATAGTATGCAGATTATAAATGTTACTTCAATGCTGATTGGTTCTTCTCTACAGGCTCACATCTCCACAGTTTTCACTTCTTCCTGAATAGACCCCTTTATCCCTTCTCCAGGTTGCCCGGGCAGTCACCCTTGTTAAAAGTTTGGTAGAAAAGAGGTATAAACTTGACACTAGAGAAAAAGGGAGCGACCCGGCACTGGTCATACAAAAATCAGAATCTAATATAGTAAAACCAAAACTTGGACAATTTTGCATTAAATCATCAAATCTGTGTCCGGTTTGGTGGTGCGCCCAGAGCCAGAAAAAACATATGTCAAAGAGAGAAAGAGAAGGCTCTTGTGTGGGCGCACTCTTAATTAATTGAAATAAATTTCAATAATTATTTAGTTGATCATAGACAATACTGATAAAACCATGATAATGCAGACTGCCAATGGTTGGTATAGTGGAAGACCAAAGAGAGCAATATAAATGCATTTGGTGGAATAGATCAAGGCTGCTTCTCGTTCACCACATTCATAACAGTAGTCTAGTTCAGTGTAGTACAGTACAAAAAAAAACTTTTTTACAGAACGTAAAAAGAATAAATGATTCAATGCAGTTGACTTTGGGGGAGGGGAGTGGATCTAAAAGATCTGCCAGATCCATGTTCATTCTGGCAAGCATTTATAGAAGCATAAGGGTTAACAGGGACTTCTGTGATGTCTAACCTCTTAATAATAAGCAAATTGTCTGTCTAGCCTGGGAGGGCAATAAAAATAAATCATAATATTAAATTATTAGACAAATTATTAATTAAGACAAATCCAAAACTACTATTTTTATTACTTGCACGGTTACCAAGTCTGGGAATCGGGATCATTTTTAGTATTTTTAAAGATTTTATACTGTAAATGTATTTTTTATGATATCAGTGGCATAAAAAATAATAATTAAGTTCTCTGGTTTTGTGTGTACTAGCAAGTGAATGCAGCATCTAGCCTTTAATATTTTCTGTCTCTTTATCCAGAGCATTGATCACTAAATATTTCTACTGAACAAGTTCTCACATTTACTGTTGACTGGGTTCAGTGTATAATTGCTAACTTCATTTTATTCAATGCCAGGACCTAATGAGGCAGTTCCTCTCTGGACTTGAATTTCTTCATCTGAACTGCATTGTGCATCGTGACCTAAAGCCAGAAAATATCCTGGTGACAAGCTGTGGACAGGTCAAACTAGCAGATTTTGGCCTAGCACGAATTTACAGCTGCCAGATGGCTCTCACCCCTGTGGTAAGTAGCGATTCTAAACATAATGTAGCATACAGGTGATAGACAAAGGAGACACATCTGCAAGGAATTTGGGGGGTTTATTTTAGAGTAACCTGTATACTATTAACAACAACAACAACAAAAAGTTTATGGAATATCGAGGGAATATGACCATGTAGGATGGGATTTGCAACCTTAAGTACTCCAGCTGTTGCTGAGCTCAATGTTTCATGTTGTAAAGCCAGCTACTAATTTAGTTTTAACGGCTTTCTCTATTTGCTGTGAAGAACAGGTCCATAATGACATTCTCAGCCTATTTCTTGGATCGCACTTCCCTAAAGACAAACATCTACTGGCTATGAGGCTGCTGTAGAGTTGGCCTCATTTACACCTTACATTTTCAGGCGCAATTGGTGGTTTCTTTTTTAAAAAGGCGCAATTGTGACCTTAAACAAAGAAGCTAGACCACGAGATGCGTGTCAGTCGCACCAGACATGCGTCTCATACATTTCTCCGCTTATGATCATGTTTTATGCCATTTATTTTATAGTATGTGCAACAGATTTACTTCATTTTGGACATCAATAAACCCACAACCCATAATGCAGAAACAGCTCTCTACATCTTTTACGGAAAAGTGTAGTTTTGCCTAAGCACGTACACAAATGCAATGTTTTCCCGAGTGAAGGAGGAATCTGTGTCGCTGAGAGAATTGCAGTCAGTTAGCTGTGGTTCACTATTGCCAAGGGCCATCATTATCATCCTCTTATTTGTACCTGAACTGACCACAAGTAATGAGGCTTCCTCCAGTGCATATCCATCTTTGTTCCAGTGTGCCGTTCACATGAATGCTGTCTTACGGTGCTCAGTGTATGCTAGAATGGTCCCTTGTATGTCTGTCAGCCGAATATTGCTTGTGCCCCCTACTGCTTTACCATACAGAAACATGGAGTTGGTTATTTTGTGTCCATATTTCTGTAAGTGTTATAGGGCAGAGGCCTGCATATCAAAGGTATAATATTGAAGTATAGAAAGCATGCGCAAAAGTGGCCTGTTTTGTGCTCCCTTTAAGCACAGTGACAAGAAAGCCTATTGTTTTGCACAGGTTGTCCTTTTTAGCCCCTTTAAATAGCAACAAATTTATTACCCATCAGTGTAAAATAAAACACTGTTCATTGGGCATATGGATGTAATTGTATGGTGGCATAACCTAAGCCAGCTGTATATTGAAAGGATCAGGCAGCACACCCCATATACTGTCATTCAAAAACTTACTTAAGCATAGTTTAATATTGATGACTAGGGTCTGATCTTTTCAACACTTGGGATAACACACACAAACCATTTAATTTTACTTTTTACCAAACCGCATGTCCTAAAACGACCTCTGAATTGATTATAACAATTTAACTTATTTAAACATATTGGAGTCAATTCAATTTGCCGACAGGTGAATAGCACCGGAAATTAGCTCCCGCTGCTATTCAATTCTGCTCAAGTTAAGTCGGTGAATGTCAGTTCTACTGGATTTAACAGGTTAATTTGTCAGAATCAGCCTCGCGCCGGCCATGCGCCAGCAGTTTTGTTGGATTTCTGCTCGCAACCTTCAGGGGTGAGAGAAGAAATCCAGACAATTAAGTGTCCAATGGCACTGTACTGAATAGCGCCGGGAGCTAATTCCCGGCGCTATTCAACTGTTGGCAAATTGAATTGACCCCATTATATGTAATACATTAGAAAAATTTCAATCTCTCCGTGTAATCTAAAAACACAAAATTCCAGATCTTTCTAGCATTTACTTACATAGGTACCCTACATCCATTATGTACATTATACTCCTGTATGAACTTCATCCTTGAAAGGAAAAGGGGGAATATTCCTGCACAACCTGTTGTTTGAAATTAGCTCAGTGGTTTCTCACTAGGTATTTAGAACCAGCAATATAGGGAATCATTAATAGGTAATCGTGGTTTAATCAATCTGCTGGTGGTGCTCCCCGAGGTAAATGACAAATAATCACAAAAACAGGTTGTTCCCTGAACAGAATCAGGGAACAGAGAAGTAAACCTCTTTGTGGGGGCACTCTTATGATTGTAAATATAATAATTATTAAAACATAACTTTTATTTATTTTCAAATAAAATATGGTGTTTTATCTTTTCTTTGATGGGGTTTTTAATGTTAATTTTTAATATTTTTCTGTATTTTTTTAAAAAAGAATTTTTTAAAGCAAATAATGGAAAAAAATCATATACACATACATATACATATATTCAGGTAGATTCGAAGGGCACAAAGGTAAATATATTGATTGCCATATAGGCGAGGTTTTTTATTTAAATATTTCAAACCTCTAAATGTGGGTTCTGCCCATGGGTGAAAATATTGTAAACTGTGTAACACATAAATCATGCACAGCAAAAATAGTCAGTAAATAAATAAATAGAATTATTATTAAATTTGATGGATGGTCAAAGTAATCTTATGACCGCAATGGCACTGTAATAATTAAAACGGAGCTATTTGTCTACAGTATATTCCTCAATTAAGACGAAGCTATTTATCTACAGTATATTCCTCAAGGTATCAGCTGGAAAAGGTTGTAACATTTGAGATGGTAGAGGGGCCACGTATGCCCGTTATAATTAATAACAGATTGTCAGTCACATTATATTAATATATTTGTAATTCCTCGATGAGCTCAATTCCCCTAAGTAAGAAAGGGTATACTGTATCAATGTGTCATATGTAGCTTAGTGGTCTAATTCCTTAAAAAAGTAACATAATGATTACAGATTTGAGCATATGAATTGAGCTCAATCCTCCTGTAAGTAGATCAACCTGAAGCGCTGAAAGAATGGCTCAAATTTCTCAATGCTTAATCAATAGATATGATACCTTGACACAGTCAGTTATTGGGTTAATACGTGGATAGAAAGCACAGGGATTTGTGAATAGAAAAGTAGCCCGTCCCGTGTGTCTGGCTAACTTCTGCTGCCTTCCCATGTGCGTGCTAGCACGCAGTGAATGGGGGTGAGAGAGTTAATCAGACGGTAGCGGGCTGAAGGAAGAAAGAGTGATTCTGCTGTCGTCCGCTGTGGCACCCCTCAGCCCTGTTAACAAGATGTCATTGCAAGGTTTGATAGGTGATGCCGTGCAGGCGATGAGAGCACACTGAATACCTAATGGGGAGAAAGTGTCCCCGTGTGTATCAGCCTCGATTGGCGTCCCCGTCAGCGGTCCGGCCCCAGTGACGTATGGCGGGGTTTCCGGAAACTGCGTCACGTGACGCTCGGGAATAGATACTGTAAATTAGCCTGAAGTGCTGACTTGGTACAGAGTAACCTAAATTCGTCACATGCTCAACCAATGACACTCCAATGCAACATCAAAAAACTGGATAAACACATTAATATTAAACAAAAAATCTTGTAGATGGTAAAGTAGCCCGTCCCATGTGTCTGACTAACTTCTACTGCCTTCCCATGTGTATGCTAGCACACAGTGAATGGGAGGTGAGAGAGTTAATCAGGCGGCAACGGGCTGAAGGAAGAAAGAGTGATTCTGCTGTCGTCCGCTACGGCACCCCTCAGCCCTGTTAACAGATTGTCATTGCAGGGTTTAGCAGGTGATGCCGTGCAGTCGATGAGAGCACACTGAATACCTAACGGGGAAAGAATATCCCCGTGTGTAGCAGCCTCAGCAGGCGTCTCCGTCAGTGCCGATAGTCCGGTCCCAGTGACGTATGGCGGGATTTCCGGAAATTCTTTCCCCGTTAGGTATTCAGTGTGCTCTCATCGACTGCACGGCATCACCTGCTAAACCCTGCAATGACAATCTGTTAACAGGGCTGAGGGGTGCCGTAGCGGACGACAGCAGAATCACTCTTTCTTCCTTCAGCCCGTTGCCGCCTGATTAACTCTCTCACCTCCCATTCACTGTGTGCTAGCATACACATGGGAAGGCAGTAGAAGTTAGTCAGACACATGGGACGGGCTACTTTACCATCTACAAGATTTTTTGTTTAATATTAATGTGTTTATCCAGTTTTTTGATGTTGCATTGGAGTGTCATTGGTTGAGCATGTGACGAATTTAGGTTACTCTGTACCAAGTCAGCACTTCAGGCTAATTTACAGTATCTATTCCCGAGCGTCACGTGACGCAGTTTCCGGAAACCCCGCCATACGTCACTGGGGCCGGACCGCTGACGGGGACGCCAATCGAGGCTGATACACACGGGGACACTTTCTCCCCATTAGGTATTCAGTGTGCTCTCATCGCCTGCACGGCATCACCTATCAAACCTTGCAATGACATCTTGTTAACAGGGCTGAGGGGTGCCACAGCGGACGACAGCAGAATCACTCTTTCTTCCTTCAGCCCGCTACCGTCTGATTAACTCTCTCACCCCCATTCACTGCGTGCTAGCACGCACATGGGAAGGCAGCAGAAGTTAGCCAG
This sequence comes from Pseudophryne corroboree, assembly GCF_028390025.1. NCBI lineage: Eukaryota > Metazoa > Chordata > Amphibia > Anura > Myobatrachidae > Pseudophryne > Pseudophryne corroboree. The sequence goes on from NC_086445.1 coordinate 215,218,945, forward strand.
ACACACGGGACGGGCTACTTTTCTATTCACAAATCCCTGTGCTTTCTATCCACGTATTAACCCAATAACTGACTGTGTCAAGGTATCATATCTATTGATTAAGCATTGAGAAATTTGAGCCATTCTTTCAGCGCTTCAGGTTGATCTACTTACAGGAGGATTGAGCTCAATTCATATGCTCAAATCTGTAATCATTATGTTACTTTTTTAAGGAATTAGACCACTAAGCTACATATGACACATTGATACAGTATACCCTTTCTTACTTAGGGGAATTGAGCTCATCGAGGAATTACAAATATATTAATATAATGTGACTGACAATCTGTTATTAATTATAACGGGCATACGTGGCCCCTCTACCATCTCAAATGTTACAACCTTTTCCAGCTGATACCTTGAGGAATATACTGTAGATAAATAGCTTCGTCTTAATTGAGGAATATACTGTAGACAAATAGCTCCGTTTTAATTATTACAGTGCCATTGCGGTCATAAGATTACTTTGACCATCCATCAAATTTAATAATAATTCTATTTATTTATTTACTGACTATTTTTGCTGTGCATGATTTATGTGTTACACAGTTTACAATATTTTCACCCATGGGCAGAACCCACATTTAGAGGTTTGAAATATTTAAATAAAAAACCTCGCCTATATGGCAATCAATATATTTACCTTTGTGCCCTTCGAATCTACCTGAATATATGTATATGTATGTGTATATGATTTTTTTCCATTATTTGCTTTAAAAAATTCTTTTTTAAAAAAATACAGAAAAATATTAAAAATTAACATTAAAAACCCCATCAAAGAAAAGATAAAACACCATATTTTATTTGAAAATAAATAAAAGTTATGTTTTAATAATTATTATATTTACAATCATAAGAGTGCCCCCACAAAGAGGTTTACTTCTCTGTTCCCTGATTCTGTTCAGGGAACAACCTGTTTTTGTGAACTTCATCCTTCCCTACCACCTCTCTTAACGCCTCTTTCCAAGAAAGCACAGTCATTGGGTGGAATTCAAATGTTTGAAAAGTCGGTTGGGTGTCTGTTTTTTCCTGTCTATTAGATAGGAAAAAACAGACTCCCAACCGACTTTTCAAACATTTGAATCTCCCCCATTGAGTTTTCCCAGGGAAAATTGGAAGATCAGAACCACTGCACTAAATAAGGGAGACTTGGCAGGAGAATTATCCAAGCTTGGAGAGAGAGAAAGTACCAGCTGCTGTCATTTTGCAGGCTGCGTATGGAAATTACAGGAACTGATTGGTTGGTACTTTATCTCTCTCCAGTTTGATACATCTCCCCCTAGACCAGGCAGCATTCCCAACCACGGTCCTCAAGGCACACTAACAGTGCAGGTTTTAGTGATATCCAGCCCTCAGCACAGGTGACTTAATTAGTAGCTGAGCTATTTTGATTTAACCATCTGTGCTGTAGCCTGGATATCACTAAAACCTGCACTGTTGGTGTGCCTTGAGGACCGTGGTTGGGAATGCCTGCCCTAGACGCTTCACAATGACTGCGAGTGCTGTTTTAATTTTTCACCTCCAGTCCCCCGGGAATCGCGACTAACACACACCGCTGCTTCTGAAATAAAGCCCTAGTTATTTTAGCCAATGAAACCATTGTAGTTCCAGGCATTGCAGCAATGCCGGGTCAGGTAAGCTACCCAATGTATCACCGAACGGCATGAACGACATAGCATGTGCAGCACATGCTTTATTGGGAGCCGATGTTACATGCTAACAAAGTATAGCACCAATGACCCATTGTCTGCAAGATTGGCCCGAAAAATTCTACAGTATGCACCTATCATTCTCACCGTCCACCTTGACAAAATGGTTTTTCTAATTACGTTTTCAGGTTTAAATATATTCTGAATCTTGCGCTTTAATGTAGCGATGAATAAAATCTGCTATCACGTAATAAATACATGGTTATTATTGCTTAGTATGATATAGAGAGAAATATAATGTATAAGCAAAATCATCAAAATTGTTTATCTAGAAAAATGATGTATTTGTTTTCAAATTCCCAGCAGTGGGAGTGCCATTGTCTTTAGAGAAGTCTCACATTTTTAGAAAAGGGAAGTTTCTCTTAGACATGTCCTGACCGGTGTTCTTCCAGTATGACACAGGCGCTAATGCTGATGGGAGTATGTACAGTATGTGAAAGGCTGCAGTGACCAATCATTTTCCTACATTTTATCCATGGATTTTTAAGACTTGTTTACATGACCATAAAGATTCTTCTGAGCATGGTTTATTATTGCAGTTTCAATTTTTGATTTGTAAATTCTCATCAGCTGGTTATTTCAACACTTCTAGGATTACCCTTAAAATACTGTGGGCCTATTTTTCATTATTGTAAAAGTTCCCCTGTTCAATATAATAACAGCCTGTACAGGCAAAGCTTAAATGTAGTAATGTCATCACTTTACTGCCAGGTTCAGACCTGCCTGCCTGATGTACAGCCATGCATGTGCGAGAGATCCCACTATGGGGAAAAAAGAATGCAGTAATGTAATATAGGTTACAATGGTCAACATCTATTGCTTATGTCCTAAAAGTACTGGTAAACTTATAAGTGGGAGAGATGTTTGTTCGAGGTTTCTGACCTATATTATTTAACCCCCCAGGAAAATGTCTGTTTTTTGCAAAACAAACTTTTAGATTTTGGACTTTAGTGAAAGCCAGTTATAAGGGTTCATGGGGTATGGATGTAAAGAAAGGGTGGGTTCCATCCATTAGATCCATTTCAGGTCTTAAGCCTGAGAGCAGGTTGATTAGTACCTGCACGTGTAAGAGGCTGATATAAGGTGTATCAGGACTTTATTCAGGGTGTCACTATCTGGCGGAACAGGCAGCAGGCTTGTTATGAGACTGTGAATTACTGGCTATGAGTGCTGTGCATATGTTAGTTGTAGGGGCATTAGGTACTACCACTCCAAGGGAGGGAGTTTGTTTCGTTTAGTTAGTTCCGAGATGGTCTAGGATTTATTTAGTTTGTTCTATTTTCTGTACTGCACAATAAAACTAACCGGCTAAATTTCACGAAAACCCTGGACTGGTGTACTGTTTGGCTGCTGTATGTTTGGACGTGCCCATCTACCCCAGGAGAGGAAATTCCTACCTTGATCTCCTCAGACTTGCTAAAGTAGTTTGGTAAAAATAGGCCCCTATGCATTTTTATTGGTAATTATTCACCACACACACACTGAAATTTGCTGCAGCTCATATTGAGCATTTGACTGCGTACCTAGCCAGATTCCAAACATTTATTATTATTATTATTATTATATTACTACAGGTTAAGTATCCCATAACCAAATATTCCGAAATACGGAATTTCTTGAGTGAGACTGAGATAGTGAAACCTTTGTTTTCTGATGGCTCAGTGTACACAAACTTTGTTTGATACACAAAGTTATTAAAGATATTGTATTACATGGCCTTCAGGCTGTGTGTATAAGGTGTATATGAAACATAAATGAATTGTGTGAATGTACACACACTTTGTTTAATGCACAAAGAGGCAGATGTATGAAACTGTACCCTAGCATTCCTTATGTGCACTTGGCACTTCACCGCAGTGTTTAGAACTCACCCTTCTCCCTAATGCTGAATGCTGCTCCCGGCCCTTTAAGAATTTGATATGTGCAGGGGTGGTGATGCAGTCACACCCCTCTCTTCGGCATTCGTTGTCTCCCTGCATTGTCTGTGCCTGTTGGCCAGCATCCTCCGCGCACCTGTGTCTGCGCATGCGCGCTGGATGGAGACAGACGCCGGGCTCCCCAGGCAGCCGGTACAAGGGTGAGGCAGGGATCTGTATGTAAGCTGGCTCCAGTATTCTGAGCCAGCGGCCACTCAATGCACCCGGCAAATGCAGGGAGGTGCCACGCTGCAAGTCCTTAATTTAATGGAGAATGCTGCCGGCTGCACTGAGGAAATGTCCTGTCAGAAGTGAATATTTTGAAGACAGAAACTTTATTACACAATAAAGAAACAAAACAAAAAAAACCCCAGCAGGACAACAGCAGCGCCAGCCCAGACCTGCCGAAAAGACAGAAGAGGCTTAAAGAGCGGTAAGGTCCAGCAAGATCCTTCATACATTAGGTAGCCGACGCCAGCATATAGGCATAGAACCCCAGACGAAGCGGCACCATGCAATATGTGATTTCCTTAAAATCCCACTGTGAGCCGCATCATACATAGTGGTGATGCGGGACTTAGCGTGCGCTATGTGCAAAAAGCACATAGCGCACGTTCGTACATCTGCCCCAAAGTTATTAAAAATATTGGCTAAAATTATCTTCAGGTTGTGTGTGTATATGAAACATAAATGCATTCTGTGATTAGACTTGGGTCCCATCGCATCTCATTATGGTTTGCAATTATTCCAAAGTATGTAAACATCCGATATCCAAAATACTTCCGGTCCCAAGCATTTTGGATAAGGGATACTCAACCTGTATTATTATTACCAGTTATTTATTTATATAGCGCACACATATTCCACAGCGCTTTACAGAAAATATTTAGCCATTCACATCAGTCCCTGCCCCAGTGGAGTTTACAATCTTATGTGGTAAATGTTTAATAGATATAACACTTCCTACTTCGCCTCACTACTGAAGGAGGAAGGGACATCGGCAAGATGTAAGAACATCTTGTTTGCCAAAGCGGGGGAGCAAAACCTCCCCCCTCCAGTGATGTCCCTCTGAGCTGACGTGCTGTGTCTCCTTCGTGGCCGGCTCCTGTGTGCATGCGCAGGATCTCGCTACTCACGCGAAATCCCAAGCGCAGTCCGGAGCCAGCACCCGTCACAGGCAGGGTCAGCTCTGTCTCTGTTGTGGTCTATGGGCATCGCCACCCGAAATTGACAGCTGCTGGTGTTGGAGCGGTCAGCATACAATGCCCATGCATATCTGCCTGCTTTTAGAAGGCATAGCGCCCCTGTCACTGTGCCAGCACCGCAGCCATAATACATGGGGGAGAAGCGGTATCAGCGCACGTTATGTGCGGTACACCTGTCAAACCGTAACACAGGTGTCCTAAGGCTAGATCAGGGAGGACAGAAAACTCCAGCGGAGCAGAAGGGCAAAAGCTTCTCCCCCATGTCGGTATAGTGCACAGTTATCATTTCTCCCCCATATCGCCAGATCATACATTTACCCCTGTATTCCCTACCCCATGTACATGTACACACACTCACATTCACACTAGGATTCATTCTTGTTGGAAGCCAATTAACCTACCAGTATATTTTGGGATTGTTGGGAGGTAACCTGAGTAGCCGCAGGAAACCCACGCAAGCACTATCTCCACAAAGTTAGGGCCATGGTGGTAATCAAACACGTGACCTCAGTGCTGTGAGGCAGTAATGCTAACCGTTACACCGTCCGTGCTGCCAACATTTAATAGATAACGCTGTCTACATCCGTTTTACTGCCTTTAACAAACATGCACTGCTTGATATTTCTTTCATATTAAAAAAAGAAAACCTTTTCTTTATTAAATGAAGCAGAACGTGAAAAGCAATAAAATGAAAAACAATGTTCAGTTTTACCAACCAGGCAGGCTTTTAACACATAAGAGAAAAATGCAAACCATAGAATTATAAATGATAGAGGGGGAAAGAAAGGTATGTTGTTGAGAGAGCCTAGATCTAAACCTGGAGGAAGATCAATCAATGAGAGTGATTACAAATGAACAATGTGGTGTAATGCGGTGTCATATCCTGGATCATTGTTTGCATGTATTTATTTGAATTGTGTTTTGCAGGTGGTGACTTTGTGGTACAGAGCACCTGAGGTGTTACTTCAGTCTACGTATGCCACACCAGTAGACATGTGGAGTGTAGGATGCATCTTTGCAGAGATGTTCAGGCGGAAGTGAGTACATTGACCGTTCCCCAGCATTTCACTGCTCAGTGGTTTTTCAGCTGTTGGGTATATGACATTTTACTAAAATGTATTAGTCATCTGCAAACTACTAACGCACAACATCATCTTTCTAAAGAACATTTAATCTGTTTTACTGGAAAAAAAAAAATTTCATCAATTTCGTATGTGTAGGCAAGCTATATAGTTTTATTTTTACAGGTACAGATGGGATGAGTACTAAGATCCCGGCGGCCAGGAGGCCGACAGCTCGGATCCTAGCGACAAGCGCAGCGTGTTCCCTCACGGGCTCGCTGCACTTGCCACACTTCGGGCCCGGTGGGGTCCTTCCCACAGGTTTCTATTCCCCTCCGGGTGGTGGCGTGGACCACCACCCAAGAGGGGTAACCAGTCTGCGGTCAGGACTTTCAGCTGGTTTCGGGATTCCGGCATCTGTATCCTGACCGCTGGGATCCCGACAGGCGGTCAATTGACTGCCTCCAGTACACATAGCGATTTTCATTTAAAAGCATATTGGATCAAGTTTTTTTTCTATGGACTTTTGCTAGGGAAAATAAAATAAAAAAAAAATGACAAAAAAGTTTTCTTCCGAAAGCTATTTCTGCTGCGGGGTACACTGGGCTCCACAAGGAATGGACAATGGGGTGTAGAGTAGGATCTTGATCTGAGGCACCAACAGGCTCAAAGTTTTGACTGTTCCCAGAATACATAGCGCCGCCTCCTATATCACCCCGTCTCCCTTCACAGGATCTCAGTTTTGTAGTTGGTGCTGCAGTAGCAGGCACTTAACAGAGGGGCTGCTTCAGGCAGCCCTTAGAAGAGCACTTTTTTCCTCAGGAAAAAAAGAAGACTTCAAGGGCAGCAGCAGTGTTACATGTCAGTGGACATTCACGGCTGCAGCTCCGGCTCTCCCCAGCGGCGCTGTACACTCCCGAGCCCTGGTTGCCGGGTAACTACAGCAGGAGGCTCCGGTTTTCTTCTTGTCAGGCACACACGACGGGGGCTCTCCGTGATCGCGTGGCCGCGCTTCGGGAGGTGGTAAGTGGGTCCCGCTTGCGGGACCCGGTCTTTATCGCGATCCGGCACGGTCAGTGGGAGGCAGGCCGCGCACGCTGGCGGTGGACACTGTGACAGTGCAGGCGATCCCACTAGATCAGCAGGGCATGGGACAGGTCAGGTTTTCTCTATAAACCGTTTTATTAGAGCCCGCAGTACCCGGTGGTTTTGCCAGCAGGGGGATAGAGCTTGGAGTAGGGCCTGGACTTAGGCCTGCGTCTGGTCTCCCTCAAGGTTCAAATATCTGCCTTGTCTGTGTGGTTTCAGGGAAAAATTGCGACCTTACCTGATGTGCGTACCTTTACTCAGGGCGTGTTGCGTATCCAACCTCCCTATGTCCCGCCTGTGGCTCCTTGGGACTTGTCGGTGGTTTTGGAGGCGTTACAAGAGTCTCCGTTTGAACTTCTTGGTTCAGCTGACCTGGCTTTCCCTTAAGGTGGTGTTTCTGCTGGCTATTGCTTCAGCTAAGAGAGTGTCGGATTTGGGTGCCTTGTCCTATAGTTCCCCATATCTGATATTTCACCGTGACCGGGCGGTTGTTAGGACTCGTCCCGGCTATCTACCTAAGGTGATTTCTTCGTTCCACCTTAATCAGGAAATTGTAGTTCCGGCACTTGTTACTCCTGATTTGTCTCCCAAAGAGCGGTCTTTGGATGTGGTACGGGCTCTCCGTATCTATGTGAAGAGAACTGCTCCTATTAGGAAATCGGATTCTCTTTTTGTTGTGTTTGGGTTTCACAAACAGGGCTGACCTGCTCACAAGCAAACTCTGGCCAGATGGATTAGAATGGTGATTGCACATGCTTATGTGAAGGCTGGTCTCTCTGCTCCTGATCACATTAAGGCCCATTCTACTCGGTCTGTTGGTCCTTCATGGGCGGCCCAACGTGGTGCGACCCTTGAACAATTGTGCAAGGCGGCTACGTGGTCCTCTGTGAACACGTTCATAAGGTTCTATGCCTTTGATACTGCCGCTTCCCAGGATGCTTCCTTTGGACGCCGGGTTCTTGTGCCCGCTACAGTGCGTCCCCTCCCATAAGGAACTGCTTTAGGACAACCCCATTGTCCATTCCTTGTGGAGCCCAGTGTACCCTGCAGCAGAAAACGAGTTTTATGGTAAGAACTTACCTTTGTTAAAACTCTTTCTGCGAGGTACACTGGGCTCCACAAGGCGCCCACCCTGACGCACTTAGCTTCTTTGGGTTGGTAAGGCATTAGCCGCTGACACTTCTCTTGTCGTGAGAATGCGGTGTTGTGGCTACTAACCGTTGTCGTCTCTTTTCCTGCTACTGCAATGGACTGGTTAACTAAAAACTAAGATCCTGTGCAGGGAGGCGGGGTGATATAGGAGGCGGCGCTATGCATTCTGGGAACAGTCAAAGCTTTGAGCCTGTTGGTGCCTCGGATCAAGATCCTACTCTACACCCCATTGTCCATTCCTTGTGGAGCCCAGTGTACCTCGCAGAAAGCGTTTTAACAAAGGTAAGTTCTTACCATAAAACTCCTTTTTTTAAGCAATTAGTGCAGCCAGCTAGTTCTGCTAAGTATAACTTAGTACTGTCTGACTCCTTTATAGGGGCTGAAATGAATCCGTGTATTGTATTAGGGTTTTTTATCTTTATTCCTTTACCGTTCTATTGTGAATAGAAACTAATGCAAAACTTACATGTGCAGGATCCTTATGGTAGGAGTAAGCATGAATCAGGCCAGGAATCATGAAATTTGGGATGCGGGCTCCTTTTTGTAGGTTTCAGACCACAGTACCTTAATGCAATTTTGCTAAATGTTCGTGTGTTCATAAATAATACATTATGTAAGCTTAGTGGGCCCTGTGGGTGAAGAGTAACTTTATTTTTGTTCTGAAAGTTCCAGCGATATTGCAATCTCAATGACCCCAATGCAAACATCACTATACCCACTAGTGATCAGGCGCCTGAGATATGAGCCAGTTGAACTGGATGCTGTAACTGACAGCGTGGCTCGGAGCTCACAACCCAGCCACGTTTTTGTGCAGTGGATGTTAGCTATATGGAAGGTGGTTAATTTTACCCCAGTTTCATTTGCTCAGTGCTCTGTCTTGTACGGTTATATGAATTTCACTTGCTGCACTTAGTATACTTGAATTGGCTACCAAGCTGAGCATTCACCTACAACCCACAGTTGATCCTTCTCCAGACTGTTAAACTTATAGCTGAGATGAAAATGGGATATATGTAAGTCTGTGCCCTAGATACAGATGTGTCCTCAAACTTGTAGCCTCAATACGTCACGCAAGAGACGCTGCTGCTGTATCTTGGCATTTCGTATGCAAATTCAGAGACTCCGTCGCACACAGATCTAAAAGTGTTGCACATCAAATTAATCAGCAGAGTCTCCTGGTGCATACTGGTCAATCATATTGTGTCCAAGGTGCTGTTTCAGTATCTGGCATTCCAAGTGGGGCTGTTTGAAGCGACTACAGCAAAGATATATGAGGACGCATCTGTATTGTCCATTATTAATACATTATTATGGCGATGCTTTATGTCAGTGGTTTCCAAACTCTGTCCACAAGGAGCACTAAAGCTGGGTGCACGCTGGAGCAATGGACATTTGTTCTGATATCGGAAAGAACACCTGTGAGCCCAGATTTAGTGTACACACTGGAACTAGTTCAATGAAGGATGTATTGATCATGTTACTTTTTATATTATTATTAATATTATTACATTTTATTTATAAGGCGTCTCGTGTTCCGCAGCACTGTACAAAGGACAGTACGGGGAGACAAAACTTAGCATTACAGTAAATAAATAACAAAAATAGAGTACAGGTAACAAAGAGCACCACAATTCTCAAACCATAATACAGCTAGGATGTAAGTAGCGAGGGAGTAATCATTGTACTACTAGGGGCTGGTGGCCATAGATGGAGATGAGCCTTTACCAGCAGGAGAAAAAGCGGTTAAAGCTGGTCACTGAGCAGGAGAGAGCTGTGAGTGAAATGTGTCGAGAAGAGGGCTTTGACAACAAGAGGAAAGATGGCCCTGCTCTGAAGAGCTAACAATCTCTAGTGGGAAGGGGCGGCAGATAGATTACATGAGGTGCAAGCAAGCGGGAGGCAGCCTGATGGCAGTATGTAAGCAAAGCAGAGATGTTCAAGGCATGAGGCAGGGGGATGGAGGAGCAGCATAAGGACTAGGTTATGCATCGGAAAGGGTACGCTTTGATGAATAAGTGTGTTTTCAGTGCCCGCTTGAAGCTTTGCAAGGTCGGGGAGAGTCTAATGGAGCATGTGAGCACGTTCCACTGAAGGGGTGCTGCACGGGCAAAATCTTGAACTCGAGCATTGGAAGCAGTGACCAGGGTAGATGAGAGGCGACGGTCATTGGCCAACCGTAGGGAGCGGGAGGGAGTATGAAGGGAGAGGAGGTTGGAGATGCCCTTGTATGTTAGGGTGAGGAGTTTGAAGAGGATTCTGTAGGGGAATGGGAGCCAGTGCAGATTTTATTGAAGGGGAGTAGCAGATGTGGAGCGGTGGGAGAGGAAGATAAGCCTAGCTGCGGAGTGGAGGACAGATTGGAGGGGGAGCAAGATGGGAGCAAGTAAGGCCAGTGAGGAGACCAGTAAGTGGATGATAAGGGAGAGAAATGGCCTGATGCGAGCAATGTTGTTTAGCTGGAACCGAGAGGATTGTGCCAGAGCTTGTATGTGGGGTGCAAAGGAGAGGGAGGAGTCAAGAGTGACGCCCAAGCAGCGGAGTTGGGGAACGGGGGAGATGATGGTGTTGTCAACAGTGATAGAGATATTGGTAGGGGGTGTTACTCTGGCTGTGGGAAAGATAATGAGTTCAGTTTTGTCCATGTTGAGCTTCAGAGAGCGCTCAGCCATCAAGGAGGAGATGGCAGAGAGGCAACTGGAAACCTGAGAGAGGACAGAGGGGGACAGATCAGGAGAGGTAGAGTTGTGTGTCATCAGCATAGAGGTGTTATTGAAGGCCAAAAGAGTTAATGAGCGCACCCAGGGAAGAGGTGTACAGGGAGAACAGAAGGGGGTCTCCATTAGCATAAACAAGTCACTAGCCATAACGCCAGGTTTGATGTGCAGCACATTAAATCTAACGACCGATGCTAGCGTCCGTGGGAGCATGTATATCACACGTACACACTGAGTTAGGTGATTTGTTCTGAAACGGCGAATCAGCCAGAAATCGCTCCAATGTGTACCCAGCTTAACTGTCAAGGGTTTTCATATCACCCGCCAGTTGCACTGTGTATCACCAACTGTCACATTATAAAAATCCACAGGTGACCTGGAAAACATCAACGGTTAGTGCTCTGAGCGGACAGAGTTTGGAAAACAGTGGCGTATGTGGTTGTTACTGAAAGCTGCTGTATTAGCAATGGTATATAGTCCTATGAGGAACAGATAAATCATTACAAGTGTTCCAGAATGTGATGGGACAGACCTGAAGTGCAAGTGTGTCTTACAAACATATTATAATAGGTGTTTGTGACACACTTGTGAAAAGACATACTGTAGATTATCTTTCTATTTTTGTCTTTTGAGATGCCAATAACCGGTAACTATCTTGATCCATGAAAAGGTAACATTCAGTTGTTGATCTTTTCTTTAGACCCCTCTTTTGTGGAAATTCCGAAGCTGACCAACTCTGCAAGATTTTTGAGTAAGTTCTATTTAACAACTGGAATACAGAACATTTTATGTGCTAGAAGTGGATTTTGCATGCTAAAAAATGTGGGCACCCTTCCTATTGTTTAACTATTTATCAGGAAGTCAGAAATATTAGGTTACAGATTCACCTTTTAGTTAGATAAATAACTTGGAGGAAGAGGGATTTTTGCACTAAATTATCCATTACATACACTCCACTAGAGTGTATCCATCTTGTCAATGACGTAAGCTTAGGTAGGTGATCGTATCTGTAGCGTATACCTCACAGGTATTTAGCATTTCACTGTTAAGGAAAACAAATGTCTCAAGGTGGTCTATTCATGATTGTAATAGAAAATATAAAGAAAAAGTTGCCTTAAGGTAAGACTTACAAGAACCAGTGTCCATAAAAGGGGTAATTTTTGGGGGTAGGAACTAGGCAGGTCCTTCCACAACATTATGGCAATGTAAAGGTTTAAGTAGGGTATGTGAGTGGCCATGCCCATAGGCAGCATCCATAATGTGCCCATTTAGCATAGCAGTTTCGGGTGAGAAGGGAGAGGACTATAACCCCATTTTGTGATGGGTGCATGTATAATACTGAGGAAATGGCGCCTAAAACAGGAGAGCTCATTTCTCATATGACAGTGTCTTTACTTATTGTGTCCCTTCTCTCCAGTATGATCGGACTCCCATCTGAGGATGAATGGCCAGAGGACGTAACATTGCCACGTTCAGCCTTTTCACCAAGGAGTCAGCAGCCAGTGGAGAAGTTTATCCCTGAAATTGATGCCACGGGTGCCCAGCTTCTGCTGGTAGGGATTGATGTCCAATATTACATAGTGTGGTAGAGAGAAAGAAAAATGACATAAAAATAAGGACATATACATAATATAAAATACCAGCATTCTCATCCATATGTTAATTGAGGGAGAATACGATCTCATTATAGACTATAATGGCTGGAATTTTCCTTTCTTTTTTTTTTTAAATGCCAACCTTTATGCACTTTTTATGGTAAGCAGATAAAATGTAATGAATACTTCCACTTATTTCATAATGTTAACAGATCTTTTGCGGAAAAGTACATGTAGAATCCTCTCATAATGACTTGTCTGTAAACTCAAAATGGCAATGGGACAGTTAGTACGATGTGCACACACTAGTACAATGTGTGCACGATGCGACATCGCCTGTGACAGGGTCCCGAAATCGGCAAGTGCATACACACTAGCCGATAAGGGAGGGGGAAGGGGAGCAATATCGCACATTGGCCCTGCATACAGGTCCGACGTGTGATGCTGGATATGTCCCGCAGGAGCGCACATCATATCATGTAAGTTCATACACACTATACAGTATCGCAACAAATCAGCCGTATCATCGTATGCGATATTGCGCAGTGTGTACGCACCTTTACAGACATGGAATCCCCAAAAATTACAATGCATCATATGTACTGCAAACTTGTACGATGTCTGTAAAAGCAGGAGAGGTGGACTAGGATATCCATTATTACGGTACTTGCTGTTTCCCTCTTCTTTAGCACTGATTTGATAATGATAGTGTAGTAATTACATTAATAACTTTATGAAGTTTACCATATCTGCTCAAAATACTACATTTCCATTTATTTCTCTTACGTCCTAGAGGATGCTGGGGACTCCAAAAGGACCATGGGATATAGACGGGATCCGCAGGAGACATGGGCACACTATAAGACTTTGAATGGGTGTGAACTGGCTCCTCCCTCTATGCCCCTCGTCCAGACCTCAGTTAGATTCTGTGCCCAGAGAGACTGGACACACACTAGGGGAGCTCTCCTGAGTTTCTCTGAAAAGACTTTGTTAGGTTTTTTATTTTCAGGGAGACCTGCTGGCTACAGGCTCCCTGCTTCGTGGGAGTGAGGGGAGAGAAGCAGATCTACTTCTTCTGAGTTTAAAGGCTCTGCTTCTTAGGCTACTGGACACCATTAGCACCAGAGGGTTCGATCATTTGGTGCGCCTAGCTGCTTATTCCCGCAGCCGCGCCGTCAACCCCCTCACAGAGCGTGAGTATAAAGAAGAACAGAAGACTTCAGTGACGGCAGAAGACTTCAGTAATGAGGTACCGCGCTGCGCGTCATGCTCCCACACACACTTATGGCGGCACTTGCAGGGCGCAGGGGGGGCGCCCTGGGCAGCATGATTACTGGAGTTAGACAATAAATCTGGCCAAAATATATATGTCAGAAGTACCTAGGCGATATAGCCCCCACCAGTATAAATATTTTAAATTTGAGCGGGACTACAGCGCGCTGGTGAGGGGGCATGGCTTAGCCCTCACAGCTTACCAGCGCCATTTTCTCTTACACAGGATACAGAGACGCTGGCAGGACCTCCACTCTCCTGCACAAGTAACAGGGAGCAAAACGGCGGGGGGGGCACAGTAATTTGGTCCGATTACCCATTGAGGATAACAGCGCAAACAGGTCTGAGGCAGTGTGTATTTGCTCTCAGTACCAGGATAGGCGCTGGGGTGTGAGCTGGTAAACTCCCTCTGTGTGTCTCTAACAGGCTTTCCGTGGGTCTGTCCCCTGTTGCCAGTGTGTTGGTGCGTGTCGGTACGTGTGTGTCGACATGTCTGAGGCTGAGTGCTCTTTCCCGGAGGAGGTTGCTGTGGGGGCGGATAAGGTGCTGGGAGTGACTCTGTCGGCACCGCCGACTGCTGATTGGGTGGATATGTTGAGTACATTGAATGCAAATGTGGCGTTATTGACTAAAAGACTAGATAAATCTGATTCTCAGACACAAACGTGGAGAAAATCCATGGAGGATGCCTTGTCTCAGGTCCAGACCCCCTCAGGGTCACAAAAGCGTTCATTTACCCAGATGGCGGATACTGATACCGACACGGACTCTGATTCCAGTGTCGACTATAGTGAGGCCAGTTTAAATCCGAAACTGGTTAACGTATTCAGTACATGATTGTGGCAATTAAAGACGTTTTGCATATTTCAGAAGTACCTGCTGTTCCTGATATAAGGGTTTGTTTGTATAAGGGAATAAAGCCTGAGGTGACGTTTCCCCCCTCTCATGAGCTGAACACTCTTTGTGAAAAAGCTTGGGAATCTCCTGACAAAAGGTGAATTCTAATGGCATATCCTTTCCCCTCTGACGACAGGGAAAAGTGGGAGTCATCTCCCAATGTGTACAAGGCTCTATCACGACTGTCCAAGAAGGTGGCGCTTCCGTCTCCTGACACTGCTGCCCTTAAGGACCCTGCGGATCGTAAGCAGGAAATGACCTTAAAATCCATTTACGTCACTATGGGTGCGCTGCTCGGACCTGCCGTGGCGTCGGCATGGGTGAGTAGTGCTATTGGTAAGTGGGCAGATAATTTGGCATCTGACTACACTGGATAGGGATAGCATTCTTTTGACTCTCGGTTATATCAGGGACGCTGCAGCTTACCTAAAGGATGCGGCGAGGGATATTGGCCTCTTGGGATCAAGGGCCAATGCCATGGCAGTCTCGGCCAGGAGAGCGCTGTGGATTCATCAATGGAATGCTGATGCCGACTCGGAAAGCTATGGATGATCTCCCATATAAAGGTAGTGTCTTGTTTAGTGACGGCCTCGCTGACCTGGTGTCTACAGCTACAGCAGGTAAGTCATCCTTTCTTCCTTATGTTCCTGCACAACAGAAAAAGACGCTGCATTATCAGATGCAGTCCTTTCGGCCTAATAAATACAAAAAAGGAAGAGGGTCGTCGTCCTTTGCCTCTAAGGGTAGAGGAAGGGGGAAAAGGTCGCCTGCTGTGCCAGGCTCCCAGGAGCAGACGTCCTCCCCGGCTTCTGCCAAGTCCACCGCATGACGCTGGGGCTCCTCTACGGGAGTCCGTACCGGTGGGGGCGCGTCTCTGACTCTTCAGTCAGGTCTGGTTTCACTCTGGCCTGGATCCTTGGGTGTTAGACATAGTGTCCCAAGGGTACAAACTGGAGTTTCAAGAAGTGCCCCCCACTGATTTTTCAAATCAGCCTTGCCAGTTTCTATCCCAGAAAGGGAAATAGTGCGTGCTGTGTCAACAGCGTGTCATTGTCACGGTACCCCCGTCTCAACGGGGAGAAGGGTTTTATTCGAGCCTATTTGTCGTACCAAAGCCGGGTGGCTCGGTCAGACCGATCCTGAACCTAAAATCCCTCAATCTGTATTTGAAAACTTTCAAGTTCAAGATGGAATCTCTTCGAGCAGTGATCTCCATTCTGGAAGGGGGGGATTTTATGGCGTCAGTCGACATAAAAGATGCCTACTCACATGTCCCAATATATTCTCCACATCAGGCTTTCCTGAGGTTTGCGGTTCAAGATTGTCAGTACCAATTTCAGACGTTGCCGTTTGGTCTTTCCACGGCCCCGAGGGTCTTCACCAAAGTAATGGCGGAAATTATGGTACTCCTACGCAAGCAGGGTGTCACAATTATCCCGTACTTGAACGATCTCCTGATAAAGGCAAGATCAAAGGAGCAGTTGCTAAGAAACGTGGCACTCTCCCTGACAGTTCTGCAACAGCATTGTTGGATTCTAAATTTGCCAAAGTCACAGTTGATTCCGACAACTCGACTGTCTTTCTTGGGCATGATCCTGGACACGAAACTGCAGAGAGTGTTTCTCCCAGCGGAAAAATCTCTGGAAATCCAGTTCATGGTCAAGGAGATTCTGAAACCGGCAAGAATGTCAATTCATCAATGCACTCGCGTGTTGGGGAAGATGGTTGCAGCTTACGAAGCCATTCCGTTTGGCGGGTTTCATGCCCGGGTATGTCAGTGGGACCTGTTGGACAAGTGGTCCGGGTCTCACCTGCACATGCACCGGAAAATAAGTCTATCTTCCAGGACCAGAATATCTCTCTTGTGGTGGCTTCAAAGTTCTCACCTCCTAGAGGGACGCAGGTTCGGGATCCAGGATTGGGTCCTGGTGACCACGGATGCACGTCTCCGAGGCTGGGGAGCAGTCACACAGGTAAAAAAAAAATTTCCAGGGAAAATGGTCAAGCCAGGAAGCTTGTCTGCACATAAACGTTCTGGAATTAAGAGTCATCTACAACGGCC
The DNA here is from genome assembly GCF_028390025.1 of Pseudophryne corroboree. NCBI lineage: Eukaryota > Metazoa > Chordata > Amphibia > Anura > Myobatrachidae > Pseudophryne > Pseudophryne corroboree. The sequence goes on from NC_086445.1 coordinate 215,235,656, forward strand.
TTCTGCAAGCGGAACACTTTCTTCGAGGTCTACCTGTCCTGATTCAGTCGGACAACGTAACAGCAGTGGCGTACATAAACCGCCATGGCGGAACAAAGAGCGGCGATGGCGGAGGCCACAAAAGTGCTCCGCTGGGCGGAAAAACATGTAAGCACTCTGTCACCGGTCTTCCTTCCGGGCGTGGACAACTGGGAAGCAGATTTCCTCAGCAGACATGATCTCCATCCAGGAGAGTGGGGTCTTCATCAAGAGGTTTTTGCAGAAATGACAAGTCGTTGGGGAATTCCTCAAATAGACATGATGGCGTCTCGCCTCAACATGAAGCTTCAGAGATATTGTTCCAGGTCGAGGGACCCTCAAGCCAGTGCAGTGGACGCCCTGGTAACTCAGTGGGTGTTTCAGTCGGTATATGTGTTCCCTCCACTTCCACTCATTCCAAAAATGATAAGGATCATAAGAAGAACAAGGGTTCAGGCAGTACTCATTGTTCCAGATTGGCCACGGAGGGGGCCTGGTATCCGGATCTTCAGGAATTGCTCATAGAAGATCCCTGCCCTCTTCCTCTCAGAGAGGATCTGTTACGGCAGGGGCCGTGCGTCTTCCAGGACTTACCGCGGTTGCGTTTGACGGTGTGGAGATTGAACGCCAAATCCTAGCTCGAAAGGGTGTTCCCGGGGAAGTCATCTCCACTCTCCTTAAGGCTAGAAAGGAGTTCACGGCGAAGCATTATCACCGTATTTGGAGAAAGTATGTGTCTTGGTGTGAAGCCAAGAAGGCTCCTACGGAGGAGTTTCAGCTGGGTCGTTTCCTCCATTTTTTGCAGGCAGGTGTGGATGCAGGCCTGAAATTAGATTCCGTTAAAGTGCAGATTTCGGCTTTATCTATTTTCTTTCAAAAAGAATTGCCCACCCTTCCAGAGGTTCAGACTTTCGTGAAAGGAGTACTGCACATCCATCCTCCGTTTGTGGCACCGTGGGATCTTGACGTGGTGTTGCAATTTCTTATGTCTCACTGGTTTGAACCTTTGCGAAAGGTTGACTTGAAATTTCTCACTTGGACAGTGGTCATGCTTTTGGCCTTGGCGTCCGCAAGACGGGTGTCGGAATTGGCGGCTTTGTCTCACAAGAGCCCCTATTTGATTTTCCATGTGGATAGAGCGGAATTGAGAACTCGTCAACAATTTCTGCCGAAGGTGGTTTCTTCGTTTCACATAAACCAACCTATTGTGGTGCCTGTGGCTACGGATGCCTTGGCTGTTTCAAAATCTCTCGATGTAGTCAGAGCTTTGAAATTTATGTCGCCAGAACGGCTCAAATTAGGAAATCAGAGGCTCTGTTTGTCCTATATGCGCCCAACAAAATTGGGGCTCTTGCTTCCAAGCAGACTATTGCCCGCTGGATCTGTAATACGATTCGGCATGCTCTTCTTCGGCTGGATTATCGTTGCCGAAGTCAGTGAAAGCCCATTCTACCAAGAAAGTGTGCTCATCTTGGGCGGCTGCCCGAGGAGTCTCGGCGCTTCAACTTTGCCGAGCAGCTACGTGGTCGGGTTCAAACACTTTTGCTAAGTTCTACAAGTTTGATACCCTGGCTGATGAGGACCTCATGTTTGCTCAATCGGTGCTGCAGAGTCATCCGCACTCTCCCACCCGGTCTGGAGCTTTGGTATAGACCCCATGGTCCTTTTGGAGTCCCCAGCATCCTCTAGGACATAAGAGAAAATAGGATTTTAATACCTACCTGTAAATCCTTTTCTCCTAGTCCGTAGAGGATGCTGGGCACCCGTCCCAGTGCGGTCTGTTTTTGCAGTAGTATTGATTGTTATTGTTTCTGTTACACGGAGGTTGTGTATCGGTTATGTTCAGCTTGTTGCTGTTTTTAGTTCATGCTGTTGACTGGTATTGCTTAAAAGCCATGTTGTACGGTGTGTTGTGGTGTGAGCTGGTGTGTTTCTCACCTTTTGGTTAACAAAAATCCTTTTCCTCGAAACGTCTGTCTCCCTGGGCACAGTTCCTATTACTGAGGTCTGGAGGAGGGGCATAGAAAGAGGAGCCAGTTCACACCCATTCAAAGTCTTATAGTATGCCCCTGTCTCCTGCGGATCCCGTCTATACCCCATGGTCCTTTTTGGAGTCCCCAGCATCCTCTACGGACTAGGAAAAAAGGATTTACAGGTAGGTATTAAAATCCTATTATTTATATCAAGAACATTTGCATATGGTGTAACTTTATTTCAGAGATTATTTTCAGTGTTATAATTTTCAGTGATAAGGTTTCACATTTTAAAACCGTATGTACAGAGTGTAAAGTACATTGTCACTTGTCCTCTACTTTTTGACCGTTTAAAACCAGTTAACTAGCATGGTCAGATTTCATGCAACTGCACCGTCCCACCCTGTCCCCCGTTTTTAATGAGGAGATCCGTTCTGCAGATGTGTATAATATAATGTTTAAATATTTTAAAAAATACTTTTTCAACTTTATTAAATAAAATACATTTAAAAAAACAATGTAGTTAATTCATTTGAAGGGAAAAATCGTCAGTTAAGTTGTTAATTAGTGTGTTCGAGTATCTGAATTATGTGTTGTGAGAGAGGGAGGAATGTTGCACAGAGAGAAAGATACGACTTGTAGAGTGTGGGGAAGAGGCAGAGTGAGTAAGAATTATGCCAGGTTCCATTGCAATCCCCATATTTTAGCACCAGTAATGCAGATCACCTATATCAAATATATTTCAGTACTATATCAATCTGTGTGCATTAAATACCACCCTCTTGGTACCGATATGTCACTCAAATTGTCACCATACAGACACTATTAATGCCAGTATTCATATTGTCCACAGCGGAATCGGTCTTCTATCCTGGCTGCGGGATCCCTGCAGTCAAGAGACCGACGACGATCCCGACAGCCGGAAAACCGGTAGCGAGCGAATCATGTTTCCTTGCTGGCTCGCTTCGCTCGCCACGCTTCAGGCCCAGTGCCAACCTCCACACCACCACTCGAGTGGGGATTTCATCTGGCGGTCGGGATTCCAACCGCCGGTATTACATTGGGTTTTGGGATCCCGACAACCAGCAAATCGAATTACTCCCATCCGCAGAGTGCATAAACTTCTAAATACTTTATGTTTCTTTGAATGCAACATATAATCCGTGTGTGTAGAGAGGCCATGATTGTTTGGGGAGAAGTGTTGGTTAGTAATAGCATTGCTTGCTTTAAGAGTCCATCTTGCCTCATGAAGTCTGTTGTTTAAGATATATAGATATATATAATATTTATTTATTACAATTTAAACTCCATAACATGCAAGTATAAACTGACACTAATCTGTTTTACTTCTCGCAAAACCATAGTCATATACAAAATTAATGTGTTCCAAAGAGATTGTATGCTTGCTCACCACCCCCTGCCTCTTATGCATTACCTACTTATACAGTTACAATTGCTCTGACAATACAGTGTTGTTAAATATACCATCGACTGCAAACCAGAGCTGTGTGCCTCTTAAAATGGCTGCATCTCTAAAGATAATCTTTCCAACCAGCCAAATAGCTGTCTGGTTGGAATAAAAATCTGGTAATTTATGGGAGCAAATAACCATCGTCCGTTTGCTCCCAAACCTTGGAAATCCAACAAATAAGTGTTCAGACAATTCGATTACATCCATTTGATTTATCCCACTTGTCTGAATTACTGTTTTTGTACTTTTTTCGCTATATGGGAGCTAACGGCTGATTGTTTTCACCCATAAATGACCTGAATTTTGTTCCAAGGAGCCAACTAGTTGCCTGGTTGTCCATATGCAGATATAAACCCTTTCAGATGTGTATAATAAGCTTATTCCTTTAGCAAATAGTAAGCTTGAAAAGAGATAAAGTAGGAAACTACTGGAAGGAAATTTACAAACCGTTACAACAGGTTCCAGACAATTGGAAAATAATAAGAATTTACTTACCGATAATTCTATTTCTCATAGTCCGTAGTGGATGCTGGGGACTCCGTAAGGACCATGGGGAATAGCGGCTCCGCAGGAGACTGGGCACATCTAAAGAAAGCTTTAGGACTATCTGGTGTGCACTGGCTCCTCCCCCTATGACCCTCCTCCAAGCCTCAGTTAGGATACTGTGCCCGGACGAGCGTACACAATAAGGAAGGATTTTGAATCCCGGGTAAGACTCATACCAGCCACACCAATCACACCGTATAACCTGTGATCTGAACCCAGTTAACAGCATGATAACAGAGGAGCCTCTGAAAGATGGCTCACAACAATAATAACCCGATTTTTGTAACAATAACTATGTACAAGTATTGCAGACAATCCGCACTTGGGATGGGCGCCCAGCATCCACTACGGACTATGAGAAATAGAATTATCGGTAAGTAAATTCTTATTTTCTCTAACGTCCTAAGTGGATGCTGGGGACTCCGTAAGGACCATGGGGATTATACCAAAGCTCCCAAACGGGCGGGAGAGTGCGGATGACTCTGCAGCACCAAATGAGAGAACTCCAGGTCCTCCTCAGCCAGGATATCAATTTTGTAGAATTTTACAAACGTATTTGCTCCTGACCAAGTAGCTGCTCGGCAAAGTTGTAAAGCCGAGACCCCTCGGGCAGCCGCCCAAGATGAGCCCACCTTCCTTGTGGAGTGGGCATTTACAGATTTTTGGCTGTGGCAGGCCTGCCACAGAATGTGCAAGCTGAATTGTACTACAAATCCAACGAGCAATAGTCTGCTTAGAAGCAGGAGCACCCAGCTTGTTGGGTGCACACAGGATAAACAGCGAGTCAGATTTCCTGACTCCAGCCGTCCTGGAAACATATATTTTCAGGGCACTGACAACGTCTAGCAACTTGGAGGCCTCCAAGTCCCTAGTAGCCGCAGGCACCACCAATAGGTTGGTTCAGGTGAGACGCTGAAACAACCTTGGGGAGAAACTGAGGACGAGTCCTCAATTCCGCCCTGTCCGAATGGAAAATCAGATAAGGGCTTTTTCAGGATAAAGCCGCCAATTCTGACACGCGCCTGGCCCAGGCCAGGGCCAACAGCATGACCACTTTCCATGTGAGATATTTTAACTCCACAGATTTAAGTGGTTCAAACCAATGTGACTTTTGGAACCCAAAACTACATTGAGATCCCAAAGTGCCACTGGAGGCACAAAAGGAGGCTGTATATGCAGTACCCCTTTTACAACGTCTGAACTTCAGGGACTGAAGCTAGTTCTTTTTGGAAGAATATTGACAGGGCCGAAATTTGAACCTTAATGGACCCCAATTTCAGGCCCATAGACACTCCTGTTTGCAGGAAATGTAGGAATCGACCCAGTTGAATTTCCTCCGTCGGGCCTTACTGGCCTCGCACCACGCAACATATTTACGCCAATTGCGGTGATAATGTTTTTGCGGTTACATCCTTCCTGGCTTTGATCAGGATAGGGATGACTTCATCCGGAATGCCTTTTTTTTCTTCAGGATCCGGCGTTCAACCGCCATGCCGTCAAACGCAGCCGCGGTAAGTCTTGGAACAGACAGGGTCCTTGCTGGAGCAGGTCCCTTCTTAGAGGTAGAGGCCACGGATCCTCTGTGAGCATCTCTTGAAGTTCCGGTTACCAAGTCCTTCTTGGCCAATCCGGAACCACGAATATAGTGCTTACTCCTCTCCATCTTATCAATCTCAGTACCTTGGGTATGAGAGGCAGAGGAGGGAACACATACCCTGACTGGTACACCCACGGTGTTACCAGAGCGTCTACAGCTTATTGCCTGAGGGTCCCTGGACCTGGCGCAATACCTGTCGAGTTTTTAATCATGTGGAAGACTTCTGGGTGAAGTCCCCACTCTCCCGGGTGGAGGTCGTGCTGAGGAAGTCTGCTTCCCAGTTGTCCACTCCCGGAATGAATACTGCTGACAGTGCTATCACATGATTTTCCGCCCAGCGAAGAATCCTTGCAGCTTCTGCCATTGCCCTCCTGCTTCTTGTGCCACCCTGTCTGTTTACGTGGGTGACTGCCGTGATGTTGTCCGACTGGATCAACACCGGCTGACCTTGAAGCAGAGGTCTTGCTAAGCTTAGAGCATTGTAAATGTCCCTTAGCTTCAGGATATTTATGTGAAGTGATGTCTCCAGGCTTGACCATAAGCCCTGGATATTCCTTCCCTGTGTGACTGCTCCCCAGCCTCGCAGGCTGGCATCCGTGGTCACCAGGACCCAGTCCTGAATGCCTAATCTGCGGCCCTCTAGAAGATGAGCACTCTGCAACCACCACAGGAGGGACACCCTTGTCCTTGGTGACAGGGTTATCCGCTGATGCATCTGAAGATGCGATCCGGACCATTTGTCCAGCAGGTCCCACTGGAAAGTTCTTGCGTGGAATCTGCCGAATGGGATTGCTTCGTAGGAAGCCACCATTTTACCCAGAACCCTTGTGCATTGATGCACTGAGACTTGGCTCGGTTTTAGGAGGTTCCTGACTATAGGAACAGAAGACACGTCGTCGGAACCAGGTGCGATTTTGGAATATTGAGAATCCAATCGTGCTGCCGCAACACTACCTGAGATAGTGCTACACCGACCTCCAACTGTTCCCTGGATCTTACCCTTATCAGGGAATTGTCCAAGGAAGGGATAACTAAAATTCACTTCCTTCGAAGGAATATCATCATTTCGGCCATTACCTTGGTAAAGACCCGGGGTGCCGTGTACCATCCATACGGCAGCGTCTGAACTGATAGTGACAGTTCTGTACCATAAACCTGAGGTACCCTTGGTGAGAAGGGTAAATTTTGACATGAAGGTAAGCATCCTTGATGTCCCGAGACATCATGTAGTCCCCTTCTTCCAGGTTCGCAATCACTGCTCTGAGTGACTCAATCTTGAATTTGAACCTCTGTACGTAAGTGTTCAAAGATTTTAGATTTAGAATCGGTCTCACCGAGCCGTCCGGCTTCGGTACCACAACAGTGTGGAATAATACCCCGTTCCCTGTTGCAGGAGGGGTATCTTGATTATCACCTGCTGGGAATACAGCTTGTGAATGGCTTCCAAAACGGTCTCCCTGTCAGAAGGAGACATCGGTAAAGCCGACTTTAGGAAACGGCGAGGGGGAGACGTCTCGAATTCTAATTTGTACCCCTGAGATATCACCTGAAGGATCCAGGGGTCTACTTGCGAGTGAGCCCACTGCGCGCTGAAATTCATTGAGACGGGCCCCCCACCGTGCCTGATTCTGCTTGTAAAGCCCCAGCGTATACTGAGGGCTTGGCAGAGGCGGGAGAGGGTTTCTGTTCCTGGGAACTGGCTGATTTCTGCAGCCTTTTTCCTCTCCCTCTGTCACGGGGCAGAAATGAGGAACCTTTTGCCCGCTTGTCCACGAAAAGACTGCGCCTGATAATACGGCGTCTTCTCATGTTGAGAGGCGACCTGGGGTACAAACGTGGAATTCCCAGCTGTTGCTGTGGCCACGAGGTCTGAAAGACCGACCCCAAATAACTCCTCCCTTAATAAAGCAATACTTCCAAATGCCGTTTGGAATACGCATCACCTGACCACTGACGTGTCCATAACCCTCTACTGGTAAAAATGGACAACGCGCTTAGACTTGATGCCAGTCGGCAAATATTCCGCTGTGCATCACGCATATATAAAAATGCATCTTTTAAATGCTCTATAGGCAAAAATATACTGTCCCTATCTAGGGTATCAATATTTTCAGTCAGGGAATCCGACCACGCCAACCCAGCACTGCACATCCAGGCTGAGGCGATTGCTGGTCGCAGTATAACACCAGTATGTGTGTAAATACCTTTTAGGATACCCTCCTGCTTTCTATCAGCAGGATCCTTAAGGGCGGCCATCTCAGGCGAAGGTAGAGCCCTTACAAGCGTGTGAGCGCTTTATCCCCCCTAGGGGGTGTTTCCCAACGCACCCTAACCTCTGGCGGGAAAGGATATAATGCCAATAACATTTTAGAAATTATCCGTTATCGGGGGAAACCCACGCATCATCACACACCTCATTTAATTTCTCAGATTCAGGAAAACTACAGGTAGTTTTTCCTCACCGAACATAATACCCCTTTTTTGGTGGTACTCGTATTATCAGAAATGTGTAAAACATTTTTCATTGCCTCAATCATGTAACGTGTGGCCCTACTGGAAGTCACATTCGTCTCTTCACCGTCGACACTGGAGTCAGTATCCGTGTCGGCGTCTATATCTGCCATCTGAGGTAACGGGCGCTTTAGAGCCCCTGACGGCCTATGAGACATCTGGACAGGCACAAGCTGAGTAGCCGGCTGTCTCATGTCAACCACTGTCTTTTATACAGAGCTGACACTGTCACGTAATTCCTTCCAACAGTTCATCCACTCAGGTGTCGACCCCCTAGGGGGTGACATCACTATTACAGGCAATCTGCTCCGTCTCCACATCATTTTTCTCCTCATACATGTCGACACAAAAGTACCGACATACAGCACACACACAGGGAATGCTCTGATAGAGGACAGGACCCCACTAGCCCTTTGGGGAGACAGAGGGAGAGTTTGCCAGCACACACCAGAGCGCTATATATATACAGGGGTAACCTTATATAAGTGTTTTTCCCCTTATAGCTGCTGTATAGTTAATACTAATTAGTGCCCCCCTCTCTTTTTTTAACCCTTTCTGTAGTGTAGTGACTGCAGGGGAGAGACAGGGAGCTTCCCTCCAACGGAGCTGTGAGGGAAAATGGCGCCAGTGTGCTGAGGAGATAGGCTCCGCCCCTTTTTCGCGGACTTTTCTCCTGCTTTTTTATGGATTCTGGCAGGGGTTAAATGCATCCATATAGCCCAGGAGCTATATGTGATGCATTTTTTTTGCCATCCAAGGTGTTTTTATTGCGTCTCAGGGCGCCCCCCCCCCAGCGCCCTGCACCCTCAGTGACCGAAGTGTGAAGTGTGCTGAGAGCAATGGCGCACAGCTGCAGTGCTGTGCGCTACCTTGTTGAAGACAGGACGTCTTCTGCCGCCGATTTTCCGGACCTCTTCTGCCTTCTGGGTCTGTAAGGGGGCCGGCGGCGCGGCTCTGGGACCCATCCAAGCTGGGCCTGTGATCGTCCCTCTGGAGCTAATGTCCAGTAGCCTAAGAAGCCCAATCCACTCTGCACGCAGGTGAGTTCGCTTCTTCTCCCCTTAGTCCCTCGATGCAGTGAGCCTGTTGCCAGCAGGTCTCACTGAAAATAAAAAACCTAATCTAAAACTTTCACTAAGAAGCTCAGGAGAGCCCCTAGTGTGCACCCTTCTCGTTCGGGCACAGAGATCTAACTGAGGCTTGGAGGAGGGTCATAGGGGGAGGAGCCAGTGCACACCAGATAGTCCTAAAGCTTTCTTTAGATGTGCCCAGTCTCCTGCGGAGCCGCTATTCCCCATGGTCCTTACGGAGTCCCCAGCATCCACTTAGGACGTTAGAGAAAATGTGATTGTTGACAACTGCAGTTATGTTTTAAGTTTTAATATTTCATGGTTCTTGTGTAAATTATGTAGGCGGTACAACGGTAATCGAACGTCAACGTCATAATTTTTTGTTCTCCACTATAAAATGGAGTACCATGCTGATGTTTCTGTTTTGGTGGTAGTAATGTATACTTTTTTATTAAGCACCTAAAAAAAAAAAAACAATTGGGATATGCAATGTTGATTTACCCTAGTGTTTTCAATTCTGTTCCAAACGCTTACATTTTCGCTATAACTTGAGACGTAAGGCAGATAAAGTAATTTGTTTGGATTCGGGAGGAAAAAGTTACCTTAGGGGCCCAAATTTCGTCATACTGTCATTCTTCAAATAAACTGGAATAAATAAGCCGCAATTAGTAAATAGTTAGACAAATTGCAAATTCCAGGCTGTGATGTAATGAAGTCCGAGTTCGGCGGCCGTATGGGATGCTGGCTTAACTCTGACTTTTTTATTTATCAGTAGAGAGCTGCTAAAAAAAAGATGCAAGCTTATTTTGTTGCATACTGTATAATGTGGTGGTCTCTTCTGGAAAAAGCCTGACTTGTTCTAACCTTAACTAGTTTACTCTGCCAAGATTTTCACTAAGTAACTGTTAAACTCGTTGGGGAGGGGGGGGGGGGGGGAGCTGTTTGCTGGAAATCATATGGAAAAGCAAATATTGACAAGGTCTCTTTTCTTTCTAGGAAATGCTAACATTTAACCCCCTGAGACGCATCTCTGCATCACAGGCTCTGCACCACTCCTTCTTATCAGAGGACCTGGAGGCCTGCTCCAACTCGGAGCCCTTCCCACACGCACGGGCCACAGCAGACAAAGTGATATAGATGTATTTGCTAGAAGCTGAGTATTTTATTTGTTCTAGATTATCAGGAATATACCATTAGTGGAGAGGAAACAAAGACCAATTCTTCCTCTTGACTTCAGCTAAACAAAAGACACTGCCATTCTTCACTGCCTTAATGGATGGAAGGGACGTCTGCTTAATGTGCCTTTCATCACAAGCAATATCATTCTTTCTAGTAAAGACACTACACCAGTAAATTCAGACTACGATGTCATGATGACATAAGCTAGCTCTTTTGTTTTTTTTTTGCCTGGAAATATTTTTGATTTAACAAAACGTGCAATTGATCTGCCAGTGAAACGTGGGTGCACAAATGAAAGCTGAGTTGCCATCCTGATATATTACCTTTTTAATCACTTTTTGGATTCACGCACATTCTCATGGTTCTTACAATCACATTTATGGATTCTGAACATTCAGCAGTAAGGAGGACTGCACTGAAATTGTGCAAAACCTGGACTTGTTCTACTAACAGGACATGCTTGTTTCAGAGGCTGTTTTATGAAATAGAGGACATATATTGTACTGATGATCATTTACTTCTTGACCTTTGGTCCATTCCTCATACACAGATGGAGGACCCTGTTTTACAGCCAATGTCAAGTCTCCCATATTGAGCTGAGCATTTGATTTTCCTTTCCAGAGTACTGAATGCGTTCCTTTACTACGTCTCATGCTCCTTATTTTTTTTTTTTATTGTATTTTTACTCATTTTACAAATTTATATTTACACTCTTACTACAGAATAGCTTCATAGTATTTATTCCAGGCTCCTTTTTTCAGCTTTCTAAAATTAGATTTAAAGAGTGTACACATTTTATTTTAGTCCATTCCCAACATTTATATATGGTATCAGATTGTATTAACCAGGCATTTTCTACAGATACCTGACTTGTACATTCCCACTAATGCAATAGAAACTTTCAGATGGAAACCAAATGCAATACACAACTGACGCACAATGGTCATAGTTTGTAGTAATACAGTATTATGGAATTCTTCGGTACAAATGGCATAGTATTTTTGCCTATAGCAATCACATAGTATCTTGGATTATTCTGGTAAAAATTAAGGTAAGGTGGTTATCCAGATACTTAAAAACTGCAATTACCAACCAGACTGGGCTGGAACTTGTAGTTCCTCAACAGCTGGAAAGCCGCAAGGTGCCTACTTTTGGTTTGGTTCATGTTGTGTTTCCAAGCAAATCATCAATTGCTGTGCATCATAGGGCATTTGTGATCATTGTATTAGGCTGTAAGATTTTACAGTCTCATTCATGCGTGTTCATGCTTTTTAAAATGTTTAGGGATTTATTTATCAAGCAAATGAAAAGTGGAGAAATTACCCATATCAACCAGGCATCTTTGAGCATCAAGTACATTCTATAAAATAATAGAAGCTGGTTGCTATGGGCAACTTCTATAATGGTCCACTTCTTCACTCTTTTCACTGCTTAATACATAAATGCTTTAGTCATGTATTTAAATAATCGGGAACAGTTTAGTTTATTTTTATTGCCCATGGTCATGAGAGACGGCTGCTTTCTGCATAGTGCTGAGTATATTTGCTCAAACATTTATTTGCTGACTTAAGATCACTATGCTGGATACTCTTGCTTACCAGAAAAACTCTTGACTGTTGAAACATGACTTCCGTCTGAAACTGCCTGTCGAAAACTAAGAAACTCGCTGCATAGGTTTGCGAATAACTCTCCCTTCATAGTAATATCTAGAACAGTGGTAGCAAACTGGACCTCATGAATTATCTCAATGGTTACAACTGCCATTACAGAGTGGCTGCTGTTCACAACCTAGCTGACAGATTGCAGTGTGTGTGTTTTCTTTAACAGGAAGTTTCAGGCAAATGTTTTTTTGTTTTAGTATCAATAGTTAAATCTATGAATTGTAGTGTATCTGACAGTTAGTACTGTGTCTCACAAGTGGCATTTCTCTTAGGTCCTATTACAGCTACTTTTTGCTAATTTCACAAAATATATGGCTTTTTTATAAATACTTTGAACTTATGTGGATCTTAAAACACAGACAATGTTATACTGTTTAATTAAGTGTCTTTTATAACCATATGGATGAGCTCCACTTGGGCACCATTTAAAGGTGAGTGATAGGACATAGAAAACACAGTGTAGCTCCAGTGTACAGCCATTTTATTATCCCAACTAACATTCATGATAATGTGACTTACCCATTCAAAAGGAGGCATTCGTACTAGGCGCAGAATGGTTCCCCGCACTGTGTGTATCCACTAGGAACACTCTGGTTTTATGCTGGAAACGTTGGCTATGGTTTTTCCCGTCTGAGGTTTTTTTTATTTTGTTTGTATTGTTATTCTTTTAAATTAAACACTCAAATGAAATATCACAAATTATTTTTAAGTCCGCAACCATATACTAGATGTTTGCTTCACATTGTATTTATATTGAAATACTAATATCATTTTTTGTGCTGTAACATCCATTAAAGGAATGTTGAAGGGAAACTAAACCTTGAAATCATTAGAGGAGAAGGGGTTTCGTCAGTGGTCTGTTCTTCCCTTGAGTCTGAGTTATAAGCTGCAAGGGTGCAGGGTTAGTCTTTAAGCTAGGTACACATTATGGTTTTTTTTGGTCAAACTGACAAATGGTGCAATCTTTTCTGCCACTGGAAGGGTCTGCTCTACCCACTAGGTGAATTTTTAAAAACAAAAAAGTGTGTGTGTAGTGATGTGTGTATGTGTGTGTATGTATATTTTATATATATATATATATATATATATATATATATATATATATAAAATAACTTTTTATTTTTTAAGTTTGCAATTTTCTGTGACCCCACACTGAATTTGCATATGTTCATCTACAGGATAAACCATAGAAAATATGAGCAGATGACTGAGACTGCTCACACACTGCGCGATATTGGGACTAGGGTGGGCAGTTCTGGGATAGTCGGTCAGGATCAGCCACCAGCTCCTTTTTTTCAATGCCGGGCAGCGCTGGGCATCTTCAGCTCAGACGCTGTAAACCCCACCCTGGCTGAGCGCACTCTGCAGCATGATGCCCCCTGCACGCGCTGTCCGCACCTGCAGCTCACCTTGTCCAGTAATTGTGTTTACTTATATAGTTATTGTATAGTTACTGTATACACAGCCGGCGATTGCCTCATTAATTCCTTTAGGAAGTAACACAAGAATACCCCTCTGCTGTGCCCCCTCCCAATGTGTGCCAATCACTGCTGGCCAGTGATCGGGCAGTCCCAACTATAATCTATATCTCCATAATGCAATACCATCAGGGAGGCATCTGATTGGCTCCAAATTTTTCTGCAGCAAGGACAACAACCCCAAACATACAGCCAATGTCATTAAGAACTATCTTCAGCATAATGAAGAACAAGGAGTCCTGGAAGTTATGATATGGAGTCCTGGCCTCAACGGGATCCGGTCTTTAGGTCGACAGTAAGTAGGGCGTCACTGTCTAGGTCGAGCACTGTTGGTCGACAGTAAGTAGGTCGACAGGAACTCTAGGTCAACATGAGTTTTTCACAATTTCCCCCCCCCATTTTTTAAAAAGTTTTTCATACTTTACGATCCACGTGGACTACAATTGGGAACAGTAACCTTGCCCGAAGCATGGCGAGCCATGCAAGGGGACAAGGTGCACTAATTGGGGTTCCCGGTCACTTTATACGGAGATGACACCATTTTTTTTTAAACTCATGTCGACTTTTTCTCATGTCGGCCTAGTACATGTCGACCAACTTACTGTCGACCAATAGTGGTCGACCTATACTCTATCGACCTAAGTCTAATCTACCTAACATACCACACCAGTCTCAACATCGTAGAGTCTGTCTGGGATTACATGAAGAGACGGTAGGATTTGAGCAAGCCTACATCCACAGATCATCTGTGGTTAGTTCTCCAAGATGTTTGGAAACCACCTCCCTGCGAAGCTCCTTCAAAACTGTACAAGTGTACCTAGAAGAATTGATTCTGTTTTGAAGGCAAAGGGTGGTAACACCAAATATTGTTTTGAATTCTCTTCTGTTCATGCACTTAATAGTTTATTTTTATCAATTAACAAAATGCTAACACTTATTTCTCTAACGTCCTAAGTGGATGCTGGGGACTCCGTAAGGACCATGGGGAATAGCGGCTCCGCAGGAGACTGGGCACATCTAAAGAAAGCTTTAGGACTATCTGGTGTGCACTGGCTCCTCCCTCTATGACACTCCTCCAAGCCTCAGTTAGATCTCTGTGCCCGAACGAGAAGGGTGCACACTAGGGGCTCTCCTGAGCTTCTTAGTGAAAGTTTTAGTTTAGGTTTTTTATTTTCAGTGAGACCTGCTGGCAACAGGCTCACTGCATCGAGGGACTAAGGGGAGAAGAAGCGAACTCACCTGCGTGCAGAGTGGATTGGGCTTCTTAGGCTACTGGACATTAGCTCCAGAGGGACGATCACAGGCCCAGCTTGGATGGGTCCCAGAGCCGCGCCGCCGGCCCCCTTACAGAGCCAGAAGGCAGAAGAGGTCCGGAAAATCGGCGGCAGAAGACGTCCTGTCTTCAACAAGGTAGCGCACAGCACTGCAGCTGTGCGCCATTGCTCTCAGCACACTTCACACTTCGGTCACTGAGGGTGCAGGGCGCTGGGGGGGGGCTCCCTGAGACGCAATAAAAACACCTTGGCTGGCGAAAATACATCACATATAGCCCCCAGGGCTATATGGATGAATTTTAACCCCTGCCAGAATCCATAAAAAAGCAGGAGAAAAGTCTGTGGAAAAAGGGGCGGAGCCTATCTCCTCAGCACACTGGCGCCATTTTCCCTCGCAGCTCCGTTGGAGGGAAGCTCCCCTGGCTCTCCCCTGCAGTCACTACACTACAGAAAGGGTTAAAAAAGAGAGGGGGGCACTAATTAGGCGCAGTATTAACTATACAGCAGCTATAAGGGGAAAAACACTTATATAAGGTTATCCCTATATATATATATAGCGCTCTGGTGTGTGCTGGCAAACTCTCCCTCTGTCTCCCCAAAGGGCTAGTGGGGTCCTGTCCTCTATCAGAGCATTCCCTGTGTGTGTGCTGTATGTCGGTACTTTTGTGTCGACATGTATGAGGAGAAAAATGATGTGGAGACGGAGCAGATTGCCTGTAATAGTGATGTCACCCCCTAGGGGGTCGACACCTGAGTGGATGAACTGTTGGAAGGAATTACGTGACAGTGTCAGCTCTGTATAAAAGACAGTGGTTGACATGAGACAGCCGGCTACTCAGCTTGTGCCTGTCCAGACGTCTCATAGGCCGTCAGGGGCTCTAAAGCGCCCGTTACCTCAGATGGCAGATATAGACGCCGACACGGATACTGACTCCAGTGTCGACGGTGAAGAGACGAATGTGACTTCCAGTAGGGCCACACGTTACATGATTGAGGCAATGAAAAATATTTTACACATTTCTGATAATACGAGTACCACCAAAAAAGGGGTATTATGTTCGGTGAGGAAAAACTACCTGTAGTTTTCCTGAATCTGAGAAATTAAATGAGGTGTGTGATGATGCGTGGGTTTCCCCCGATAACAACTGATAATTTCTAAAATGTTATTGGCATTATATCCTTTCCCGCCAGAGGTTAGGGTGCGTTGGGAAACACCCCCTAGGGTGGATAAAGCGCTCACACGCTTGTAAGGGCTCTACCTTCGCCTGAGATGGCCGCCCTTAAGGATCCTGCTGATAGAAAGCAGGAGGGTATCCTAAAAGGTATTTACACACATACTGGTGTTATACTGCGACCAGCAATCGCCTCAGCCTGGATGTGCAGTGCTGGGTTGGCGTGGTCGGATTCCCTGACTGAAAATATTGATACCCTAGATAGGGACAGTATATTTTTGCCTATAGAGCATTTAAAAGATGCATTTCTATATATGCGTGATGCACAGCGGAATATTTGCCGACTGGCATCAAGTCTAAGCGCGTTGTCCATTTCTACCGGTAGAGGGTTATGGACACGTCAGTGGTCAGGTGATGCGTATTCCAAACGGCATTTGGAAGTATTGCTTTATTAAGGGGAGGAGTTATTTGGGGTCGGTCTTTCAGACCTGGTGGCCACGGCAACAGCTGGGAATTCCACGTTTGTACCCCAGGTCGCCTCTCAACATGAGAAGACGCCGTATTATCAGGCGCAGTCTTTTCGTGGACAAGCGGGCAAAAGGTTCCTCATTTCTGCCCCGTGACAGAGGGAGAGGAAAAAGGCTGCAGAAATCAGCCAGTTCCCAGGAACAGAAACCCTCTCCCGCCTCTGCCAAGCCCTCAGTATACGCTGGGGCTTTACAAGCAGAATCAGGCACGGTGGGGGGCCCGTCTCAATGAATTTCAGCGCGCAGTGGGCTCACTCGCAAGTAGACCCCTGGATCCTTCAGGTGATATCTCAGGGGTACAAATTAGAATTCGAGACGTCTCCCCCTCGCCGTTTCCTAAAGTCGGCTTTACCGATGTCTCCTTCTGACAGGGAGACCGTTTTGGAAGCCATTCACAAGCTGTATTCCCAGCAGGTGATAATCAAGAATACCCCTCCTGCAACAGGGAACGGGGTATTATTCCACACTGTTGTGGTACCGAAGCCGGACAGCTCGGTGAGACCAATTCTAAATCTAAAATCTTTGAACACTTACATACAGAGGTTCAAATTCAAGATTGAGTCACTCAGAGCAGTGATTGCGAACCTGGAAGAAGGGGACTACATGATGTCTCGGGACATCAAGGATGCTTACCTTCATGTCAAAATTTACCCTTCTCACCAAGGGTACCTCAGGTTTATGGTACAGAACTGTCACTATCCGTTCAGACGCTGCCGTATGGATGGTCCACGGTCTTTACCAAGGTAATGGCCGAAATGATGATATTCCTTCGAAGGAAGTGAATTTTAGTTATCCCTTACTTGGACAATTCCCTGATAAGGGTAAGATCCAGGGAACAGTTGGAGGTCGGTGTAGCACTATCTCAGGTAGTGTTGCGGCAGCACGATTGGATTCTCAATATTCCAAAATCGCACCTGGTTCCGACGACGTGTCTTCTGTTCCTAGGGATGATCCTGGACACAGTCCAGAAAAAGGTGTTTCTCCCGGAGGAGAAAGCCAGGGAGTTATCCGAGCTAGTCAGGAACCTCCTAAAACCGAGCCAAGTCTCAGTGCATCAATGCACAAGGGTTCTGGGTAAAATGGTGGCTTCCTACGAAGCAATCCCATTCGGCAGATTCCACGCAAGAACTTTCCAGTGGGACCTGCTGGACAAATGGTCCGGGTCGCATTTTCAGATGCATCAGCGGATAACCCTGTCACCAAGGACAAGGGTGTCCCTCCTGTGGTGGTTGCAGAGTGCTCATCTTCTAGAGGGCCGCAGATTAGGCATTCAGGACTGGGTCCTGGTGACCACGGATGCCAGCCTGCGAGGCTGGGGAGCAGTCACACAGGGAAGGAATATCCAGGGCTTATGGTCAAGCCTGGAGACATCACTTCACATAAATATCCTGAAGCTAAGGGACATTTACAATGCTCTAAGCTTAGCAAGACCTCTGCTTCAAGGTCAGCCGGTGTTGATCCAGTCGGACAACATCACGGCAGTCACCCACGTAAACAGACAGGGTGGCACAAGAAGCAGGAGGGCAATGACAGAGGCTGCAAGGATTTTTCGCTGGGCGGAAAATCATGTGATAGCACTGTCAGCAGTATTCATTCCGGGAGTGGACAACTGGGAAGCAGACTTCCTCAGCACGACCTCCACCCGGGAGAGTGGGGACTTCACCCAGAAGTCTTCCACATGATTAAAAACTCGACAGGTATTGCGCCAGGTCCAGGGACCCTCAGGCAATAAGCTGTAGACGCTCTGGTAACACCGTGGGTGTACCAGTCAGGGTATGTGTTCCCTCCTCTGCCTCTCATACCCAAGGTACTGAGATTGATAAAATGGAGAGGAGTAAGCACTATATTCGTGGTTCCGGATTGGCCAAGAAGGACTTGGTAACCGGAACTTCAAGAGATGCTCACGGAGGATCCGTGGCCTCTACCTCTAAGAAGGGACCTGCTCCAGCAAGGACCCTGTCTGTTCCAAGACTTACCGCGGCTGCGTTTGACGGCATGGCGGTTGAACGCCGGATCCTGAAGGAAAAAAGGCATTCCGGATGAAGTCATCCCTATCCTGATCAAAGCCAGGAAGGATGTAACCGCAAAAACATTATCACCGCAATTGGCGAAAATATGTTGCGTGGTGCGAGGCCAGTAAGGCCGACGGAGGAAATTCAACTGGGTCGATTCCTACATTTCCTGCAAACAGGAGTGTCTATGGGCCTGAAATTGGGGTCCATTAAGGTTCAAATTTCGGCCCTGTCAATTTTCTTCCAAAAAGAACTAGCTTCAGTCCCTGAAGTTCAGACGTTTGTAAAAGGGGTACTGCATATACAGCCTCCTTTTGTGCCTCCAGTGGCACTTTGGGATCTCAATGTAGTTTTGGGTTCCAAAAGTCACATTGGTTTGAACCACTTAAATCTGTGGAGTTAAAATATCTCACATGAAAAGTGGTCATGCTGTTGGCCCTGGCCTGGGCCAGGCGCGTGTCAGAATTGGCGGCTTTATCCTGAAAAAGCCCTTATCTGATTTTCCATTCGGACAGGGCGGAATTGAGGACTCGTCCTCAGTTTCTCCCCAAGGTGGTTTCAGCGTTTCACCTGAACCAACCTATTTGTGGTGCCTGCGGCTACTAGGGACTTGGAGGCCTCCAAGTTGCTAGACGTTGTCAGTGCCCTGAAAATATATGTTTCCAGGACGGCTGGAGTCAGGAAATCTGACTCGCTGTTTATCCTGTATGCACCCAACAAGCTGGGTGCTCCTGCTTCTAAGCAGACTATTGCTCGTTGGATTTGTAGTACAATTCAGCTTGCACATTCTGTGGCAGGCCTACCACAGCCAAAAATCTGTAAATGCCCACTCCACAAGGAAGGTGGGCTCATCTTGGGCGGCTGCCCGAGGGGTCTCGGCTTTACAACTTTGCCGAGCAGCTACTTGGTCAGGAGCAAATACGTTTGTAAAATTCTACAAAATTGATATCCTGGCTGAGGAGGACCTGGAGTTCTCTCATTTGGTGCTGCAGAGTCATCCGCACTCTCCCGCCCGTTTGGGAGCTTTGGTATAATCCCCATGGTCCTTACGGAGTCCCCAGCATCCACTTAGGACGTTAGAGAAAATAAGAATTTACTTACCGATCATTCTATTTCTCATAGTCCGTAGTGGATGCTGGGCGCCCATCCCAAGTGCGGATTGTCTGCAATACTTGTACATAGTTATTGTTACAAAAATCGGGTTATTGTAGTGAGCTATCTTTTCAGAGGCTCCTCTGTTATCATGCTGTTAACTGGGTTCAGATCACAGGTTATACGGTGTGATTGGTGTGGCTGGTATGAGTCTTACCCGGGATTCAAAATCCTTCCTTATTGTGTACGCTCGTCCGGGCACAGTATCCTAACTGAGGCTTGGAGGAGGGTCATAGGGGGAGGAGCCAGTGCACACCAGATAGTCCTAAAGCTTTCTTTAGATGTGCCCAGTCTCCTGCGGAGCCGCTATTCCCCATGGTCCTTACGGAGTCCCCAGCATCCACTACGGACTATGAGAAATAGAATTATCTGTAAGTAAATTCTTATTTTTTGAAAGCATTCTTATTTTCCAGCATTTCTCTAGCATCCATAAGGGACATTGGGAAGACTTAAGGGGTCATTTCGGGTTGATCGCTCGCTAGCTGTTTTTAGCACCCGCGCAAACGCAGAGTCGCCGCCCACAGGGGAGTGTATTTTAGGCTTGCAAGTGTGTGATCGCATGAGCAGCCGAGCTCTGCAAAAACATTTTGTGCAGTTCCTGAGTAGCTCTTTACTTACTCAGCCCTTGCGATCACTTCAGCCTGTCCGGTCCCGGAATTGACGTCAGACACCCGCCCTGCAAATGCTTGGACACGCCTGCGTTTTTACAAACACTCCCAGAAAAGTCAGTTGACACCCATAAACGCCTTCTTCCTTTCAATCTCTCTACGATCGCCTGAGCGAATGGATTCTTCGTAAAACCCATTGCACAGCAACGATCTGCTTTGTACCCATGCGACGCGCCTGCACATTGCGGTGCATGCGCAGTTCTGACCTGATCGCAGTGCATCGAAAAAACCCAGCGTGCGATCAGGTCGGAATGACCTCCTTAGTGCGATGGGGTATAGACGGGATCCAAAGGAACAAGTGCACTTTAAATTTCTTCACTGGGTGTGCTGGCTCCTCCCCTCTATGCCCCCTCGCACAGGCAGTTTGGAAAAAAGTGCCGTCAGGAGAGGATGCACATCTCTGCAGCTCCAGAGTTTTCTGCAGTTTATTTTAAATCTTTATTTTTGGTATGCTGTTTGGGCAACTGCATACCTGCACTGTGGGAGTTAGGGGGGGCGGTCACCGGCCTTGCGAGGTGTCAGAGCCTCTTCCCCGCTGCAGGGCCACCGTCCTGAGAGGTTGTTTGTTCAGTGGGGCACTGCCCCTTAGCTGTCGCAATCGCAGCATGCCGCACACCCCTAACATTTGCCTGAAGGTGATAACCGTGGTGAGTACAAACTGGGGGCCTCACTAGGGGGTCCCCCGGTTCAAAGTGTGGCCACCACGCAGGGGAGGCATACGGGACACTCCTGTGTAAACTGGTTAGCGATGGCTTAAACTAGTACTTGTGTGATGTTTTTAAGCACTTTGGGAAACATTGCCAGTATACAAAACTCTATCTCTGGCGCCATTGGGGGGGGGGGCGGAGCTACCTCAGAGCGGGACAAGTGGCATTTTGGCACCTTCCTCTGCTTACTGCAGCAGCAGCAGGCACACACAGCTCCAAAACTGGTACAGAGTGTAGCAAAGGGGGAGAGCCGCTATTGTACACTATCTGTGTCCTCTGAAGGAGAGTAATCATAGGTTTTCACTGTGATGTAACAAGCTGTCAACCTCACTGAGGCTGTGTAGCTGGGGTGTGCTGGTCTCTATATATCTCCCTCTCACAGTAGGGGCAGGCTTGCTGAGTATTACTGTCTGTGTGTATAACTGTGATTTACTGTGAACATGGGTAAACACACCCACACCAGATTCTCTCCAGTATCATCTGATTCTGAATCATGTGAACAATGCAGTCAATCTTCACAACTTAGTCAAGAGCCTTCCTGGCTAGGTGCCATTAAATATATGATGTCTGATATGTCCTCACAACTCACTGCTAATGCTCAAAAAAACTCAGCTGTTGCAGACCTAGCTACCAGGGCAGACGTTACACAGCCTCCCCTCTCTAACTCAGGACCAAAAAAGCGTGGTTTACCTGCTCTACTCTCTGATTCAGATGAAGAGATACAGGAGGATGGGGAGGACTTGGATCCTGTTAGTGGGGATGCCACTTCTGCTCAGGGTATTGAACCCCTCATTCTGGCTATACAGGACGTGTTAATACTCTCTCTAGAGGATGCTGTGTCCAAGCAGTCGTTTTTCTTTACACAGAACAAGCCTAATGTCCCTTTCCCTGAATCTGCAGAGTTAGATGACCTATTTAAGTTAGCCTGGAAAAATCCAGACAAAAAATACCAAGTTAATACCTACTTATTGGCAGTTGCCAAAGAAAAAAACGAGTTTTATGGTAAGAACTTACCTTTGTTAAAACTCTTTCTGTGAGGTACACTGGGCTCCACAAGGAATGGACCATGGGGTGTAGAGTAGGATCTTGATTCGAGGCACCAACAGGCTCAAAGCTTTGACTGTTCCCAGAATGCATAGCGCCGCCTCCTAGATCACCCCGCCTCCCTGCACAGGATCTCAGTTTTTAGTTAACCAGTCCAATGCAGTAACAGGAAAAGAGACGTCAACGGTTAATAGCCACAACACCGCATTCTCACAACAGGAGACGTGTCAGCGGCTAATGCCATACCAACCCAAAGAAGCTAAGTGCGTCAGGGTGGGCGCCTTGTGGAGCCCAGTGTACCTCACAGAAAGAGTTATAACAAAGGTAAGTTCTTACCATAAAACTCGTTTTCTGCTGCGCGGTACACTGGGCTCCACAAGGAATGGACAATGGGGATGTCCTAAAGCAGTTCCTTATGGGAGGGGACGCACTGTAGTGGGCACAAGAACCCGGCGTCCAAAGGAAGCATCCTGGGAAGCGCCAGTATCGAAGGCATAGAACCTTATGAACGTGTTCACAGAGGACCACGTAGCCGCCTTGCACAATTGTTCAAGGGTCGCACCACGTTGGGCCACCCAAGAACCGACAGACCGAGTAGAATGGGCCTTTAATGTGATCAGGAGCAGAGAGACCAGCCTTCACATAAGCATGTGCAATCACCATTCTAATCCATCTGGCCAGAGATTGCTTGTGAGCAGGCCAGCCACGTTTGTGAAACCCAAACACCACAAAAAGAATCAGATTTCCTAATAGGAGCAGTTCTCTTCACATAGATACGGAGAGCCCGTACCACATCCAAAGGCCGCTCTTTGGGAGACAGATCAGGAGAAACAAGTGCCGGAACTACAATCTCCTGATTAAGGTGGAATGGAGAAACCACCTTAGGTAGATAGCCGGGACGAGTCCTAAGAACCGCCCAGTCATGGTGAAATATCAGATATGGGCAACTACAGTACAAGGCACCCAAATCCGACACTCTTCTAGCTGAAGCAATAGCCAGCAGAAACACCACCTTAAGGGAAAGCCACTTAAGGTCAACTGAACCAAGAGGTTCAAACGGAGACTCTTGTAACGCCTCCAAAACCACCGACAAGTCCCAAGGAGCCACATGTGGGACATAGGGAGGTTGGATACGCAACACGCCCTGAGTAAAGGTATGCACATCAGGTAAGGTCGCAATTTTTCTCTGAAACCACACCGACAAGGCAGATATTTGAACCTTGAGGGAGGCCAGACGCAGGCCTAAGTCCAGGCCCTGCTGAAGAAAAGCCAACAACTTGGCTATACTAAACTTGGAAGCGTCATAATCGTTAGATGCGCACCAAACAAAGTAAGAATGCCAGACCCTATAGTAAATCTGAGCCGAAGCCGGTTTCCGGGCCCGCAACATAGTTTGAATGACCGCCTCAGAAAACCCTTTAGCCCTTAAGACGGAAGCTTCAAGAGCCACGCCGTCAAAGACAGCCAGGCTAGGTCCTGGTAGACACAGGGGCCCTAAACGAGGAGGTCTGGGCGTTGTGGAAGTAGAATTGGATGCTCTGACGATAGGCCTTGCAGGTCTGAGAACCAGTTCCGTCTGGGCCACGCTGGAGCTATGAGAAGCAGAATTCCTTTTTCTTGCTTGAACTTCCGAATTACCCTGGGCAGGAGTGACACCGGAGGGAACACGTACGGCAGCCGAAACCTCCACGGTACCGCCAGCGCATCTACGAATGCTGCTTGAGGATCCCTTGTCCTTGCTCCGAAGACCGGAACCTTGTGATTGTGTCGAGACGCCATCAGATCTACGTCTGGAAGGCCCCACCTTTCCACTAGGAGTTGAAACACTTCTGGATGGAGGCCCCACTCGCCGGCCTGCACGTCCTGATGACTGAGAAAGTCCGCTTCCCAATTCAGGACTCCCGGAATGAATATTGCCGATATGGCCTGTAGATGGCATTCTGCCCACTGTAGAATCCGTGAGACTTCCTTCATTGCTAGGCGGCTTCGAGTGCCGCTTTGATTATGTGAGCCACTGTGGTGGCGTCCGACTGTATTTGAACAGGACGGTTCTGAATTAAATGCTGGGCTAGGTTTAAGGCATTGAAGACCGCCCGCAACTCCAGAATATTGATCGAGAGGAGGGACTCCTCCTTGGTCCACCGCCCCTGAAGGGAGTGTTGCTCCAGCACCGCGCCCCAACCTCTTAGTCTGGCATCTGTCGTCAACAGGACCCAGTCGGATATCCAGAATGGATGGCCCCTACACAGTTGTTGGTCTCGGAGCCACCAGAGGAGCGACAGACGGACCTCCGGAGTCAATGAGATAATTTGAGACCTGATCCGGTGAGGCAGGTCGTCCCATTTGGCTAGAATCAGCCTCTGGAGAGGGCGAGAGTGAAATTGAGCGTACTCCACCATGTCAAATGCTGACACCATGAGACCCAGCACCTGCATCGCCGAATGTATCAACACTTGCGGACGAGATAGGAAGCAACGAATCCTGTCCTGAAGTTTCAGGACTTTCTCCTGAGACAGGAACAACCGCTGGTAGTGAATGTCCAATAGTGCTCCCAGATGGACTATGCTCTGAGCTGGGATCACGGATGACTTCTTCCAGTTGATGAGCCACCCGTGGGCTTGCAGAAACTGGACCATCACGGGCTTGCAGAAACTGGACCGTCACATCTAGATGACGCAGGAGAAGTTCTGGGGAATTTGCCAGGATTAACAAGTCGTCCAAATACGGCAGTATCCTGACCCCTTGATGGCGGAGTACCACCGTCATCACCGCCATGACTTTTGTAAAGACTCGCGGAGCCGTTGTTAAACCAAAAGGTAACATCTGAAACTGGTAATGGCAGTTGCCAATCGCAAATCTCAGGTATTGCTGATGAGACACTGCTATAGGAATATGCAGGTAAGCATCCTGTATATCCAGGGAGACCATTAAGTTCCAAGGCCAGAACTATAGAGCGATGGGGGTTCCATCCGGAACTTGGAAACCTTCACAAACCTGTTCAATGCCTTGAGGTTGAGAATGGGCCGGGAGGACCCATTCGGTTTCGGGACTAGAAACAACGGAGAATAGTACCCCCGGCCCCTCTGCACAAGAGGCACCTCTACTACGACTCCTGTATCCAGGAGGGTCTGTACCACCGAATGTAGAGTGTTTTCCTTTGTCTTGTCCAACGGGACATCTGTCTGGCAAAATCGATGAGGGGGTCGGTTTTTGAAGGCTATGGCGTAACCTCGAGTGACAACTTACCGTACCCAGGCATTTGAAGTGGTCTTCAACCATTCCTGGATATACCCTAGAAGCCGGCCCCCCACCCTGGGATCCCCCAGAGGGAGGCCCGTCCCGTCATGCGGCAAGCTTATCTGTCTTGGAAGCTGGCTGACAGGCCGCCAAGGCTCTTTTGGGCTTAGGCTTACCAGGTTTGGAAGTGCGGACCTGCTTGTTGTACGCCTGACCTTTTGCTTTACCTGAAGGGCGAAAGGAAGTACCTTTTAGCCTTCGACACAGAAGGAGCAGTACTTGGCAGACAGGCAGTTTTGGCAGAACTACAAGAAAGAAAGGCGCCTCCTTGAGCCTATGTTGAAAATGCTGCCTGCCGCTCCCAAAAGATTAGGGTATTAGCAATCCCTAAGCAAGTGAAAAAACAAAAGCTAAACAAGAGAGCGCAGGCAGACTCCACTGAAATATCACCATTTTAATATACACAGTGATCACATAATATGGTATACATAATTAATACTAGATTAAAGCCAATAAAAATCAATAAAAATCCGCACTAAAACTTCATATAATTCCACACAATTTAGTGCACTAATTTTGATAGGCAATGTGAGTGGTGGGGGAAGGTTTTGTCCCCAATTATGGGGTAAAGTATAGTTATCCCCATGAATTGCCTTCTATAACTCTGTACTTGGTTTTCTGTTTGTCCCTCTGTGGGTGTCGGGGGAGTGGACGATTTACCCACCCCATTTTGGCAGGTTGAGTTTAAATATATCTCTCTGCCCTCTTGGGGTGGGTTCGTCCATTCCCCCGATTCAGTATCAATTTTTTTCCCTATAAATTTTTTTCTCAATTTTTTTCCCTATCAATTTCTGTACCATTAAGGTAATGTTATCTGTATTTACCTATCCAATTGTCTAGATGTAGCAAATAGGAATGTATATTTTTTCTATGTGCATTCTAATTTTTCTATTTTTATCTATATGGAGTGCATATGGATTCCTCTGTATTTGTGCCCTATAAGGTGCGATATCTTTATGGTCAGATAAATTCGAGTGGGAATATTTCCCCTATAGATATAAGGCTTAGAGAGTCCTATCAATATTATAAATATAAATATGTCTGATCTATTACTGGAACAGTCATATCGCATTGACAAGAATATATTTGACTAGTGACTGTTTCAGTTGTATTGATTTATCCATTATATGTATGTTTAATCTAATTTATGAATATGGATTTGTTATAATAAATGTACTAAGAGTGTTATACTGCTGTCTCCCGCTCCGCTAATAAGAAGAAAGAAATATATTAGAGAACTATATCAGAATAATAATTATAAGTAAATTCTATTTTATGGTATTTTATTCTATTTAATTGTTTATTTATTCAGTTAGGAATGAGTATGTATAGATATGCTTGTTTGTCTGTGGAGCTGATTATGACTCCGCCTGCACACACGTCTATTAATGAGCCAAACAGGTGCTTTCCAGGTGCCTGTAATAATGACCATCCCAGGAGTCCTTTAAATGTGAGGAACCAGTAGGATGGGATCATGATAACCCTCTGAGGAAACGACCAGACTGTGCCGGTCGAGAAACGCGTCAGAGCTGTTTCAGGATCCGACTACTTTTCATTTGACCACCTTAACTTCTTACGGCTTTTCACCCGTTCCAGCTCTACTCCACTGTCGGGTTAAATCTGCCCGAGCAAAGCCACCTGCACTGGTCCCTTTTGCCATACGGGGACCGTGGCTGCCAGCTCATCGCCTCGGATCAGCGGCATCCTGGATAATTATAGCACCGCCAGATGATCCGTAGAAGCGGCGAGCGATCACTGGTCTGATACGCTGCAGTAAGGAGAGAGCATCGGACTCAGCCGCCGGAGCTAGCGGCACCCGAGCACCTGTCAGTGTTCCATATACACCGAGGAAGTGGTAAGCGATATCACCACAATATGCTGCTACATTAAACAGAGCAGAACTGGTGCGGTGTCGACTTGGGGTAATAGAGGTCTAATCCATAATCAACAGTGCACTTGTTTTGTATTCATCTGACTTTAACCTGAACAAAGCAATTTCAAATATCAGTCTGCTATATGGATAATATCCAGACTTTCAGCATCTAAACATCAGCTGCCAACTTTCAGGACATATTAATCCATACATTATCATCATATCAGGTTATCAGTGCACTAAATTGTGTGGAATTATATGAAGTTTTAGTGCGGATTTTTATTGATTTTTTTTGGCTTTAATCTAGTATTAATTATGTATACCATATTATGCGATCACTGTGTATATTAAAATGGTGATATTTCAGTGGAGTCTGCCTGCGCTCTCTTGTTTAGCTTTAGTTTTGGCAGTAGCCAAGTCAGCCACAATCTTATTTAAATCCTCCCCAAACAGAATATCTCCCTTTAAAAGGGAGTACCTCCAGGGTTTTTCTAGAGTCCAGATCCACAGACCAGGATCTCAGCCACAATATCCGGCGAGCCAGGACTGACATAGTAGAGGCCTTGGCTGCCAGGATACCGGCATCAGAAGCCGCCTTTTTAATATAACGAGAAGCTGTGACAATATAAGACAAGCATGGTCTAGCATGGTCAGAGGAG
The DNA here is from genome assembly GCF_028390025.1 of Pseudophryne corroboree. Classification (NCBI taxonomy): domain Eukaryota; kingdom Metazoa; phylum Chordata; class Amphibia; order Anura; family Myobatrachidae; genus Pseudophryne; species Pseudophryne corroboree. Next base: position 215,263,545 of record NC_086445.1, read on the forward strand.
ATTTCAGCATCCAACACCAAGGCCCATGCTTCAGTGGCCTCTGCAGCCCAAGTAGCTGCAATAGTGGGCCTTTGTGCAGCCCCCGTGAGGGTGTAAATCACTTTCAGACAACCCTCCACGCGTTTATCCGTAGGCTCTTTTAGAGACGTGACTTTGGTGACCGGCAGAGCTGAGGAAACCACCATCCTAGCCACATGTGAGTCCACTGAAGGAGGCGTTTCCCAATTCTTTGACAACTCCGGCGCGAGGGGATAGCGAGCCAGCATCTTCTTTTGAGGCACAAACTTCGTACACGGGTTTTCCCAGGGTTCCCGACGTATATCAATTAGGTGGTCAGAGTGAGGTAAAACTTGTTTAATCACCTTCTGACGCTTGAACCTATCTGGTTTCTTAGGAGGAACGGATGGCTCGGGATCATCCATAATCTGTAAAATTAACTTAATAGCCTCCAAAAGATCAGGAACATCCACATGTGAACCACCCTCCCCATCAGCCGCATCTGAGTCAGAACCTGTAGGGTCGGTGTAAGTGCCGTCTTCATCTGACGAGGTGTCAGTGACAGCAGTAGATTGTGAGGAGACAATCGTTCGCTTAGAGGACCCCTTGGACATAGGTGAGCGACGGTCAGACTTTTTAGTAATCAGGGACTGGTTCAACTTCTTTATTTGAGCAGATAAAACTTTCGCCCACGACGGGTTAGCTGCAGGGACCACATACGGTTGTACCGGCATTGGGGGTCCCATAGGGGGTGTTAGTTTATGAACTAGCGTATGCAGAAGCGTGGAAAAAGCGGCCCACGGCGGGTCATTATTTGCCCCCGTTGCCACCGTCCCACTGGAGGGCAAGGAGCCCCCAGAACCAGAGCCCAAAGCTGCTATATTCTCATAGGTATCTGCGGCTTCAGCAACACCGGCAGTGTGTTCAGCCCCAAAACCGTTACCCTCAGAAGCAGACATGATATAACTTGCAGTATCAGGTAACACAGTACAATTTGTCAGCAGCACAATACCTCTAGCCCAAACCCCTGCGCAGTGTAGTTAGCACCAGCAGAGATAAAGGAGAGATATGGTGACTAAATTCTCAGAGAAAAATACGTAATACAGTATATCTTTGTGAAAATCCTATATTAGATGAAACCTGACGCACCAAGCCTCCTCAGGTTATAGAATATAGGGATAGCAGGTTGAGTGAAAGACACGAAACGGACACCACTCAGCTATCAAATGCACACACAAATAGTCACAGTTTGTACAATGCAGAGGTCATTGCCAGTAGAAAGAGTACTTTAGCCATTAACCATTTAAGATCTGCGCTCTTAAGTGGTTCAAACGGAGGTACCTGAAGGAATTTAAGAACTAGATTAAAATCCCAGGGAGCTGCAGGAGGAACAAATGGAGGTTGAATGTGTACAACTCCCTGAAAGAAAGTACGCACATCCTGTAAATCAGCAATCTTTCGCTGAAACCATACAGTTAACGCTGATATTTGAACTCTCAAGGAAGCTATTTTCAAACCCTTATCCAATCCTGCTTGAAAGAAATCCAAAATCCTGGATACTTTAAAAGATCTTGGATTCAAACTTTTTTCACTACACCAATGAATATAGGCTTGCCATATTCAATGATAAATACGAGCTGAAGAAGGTTTTCTTGCTCTAAGCATAGTTTGACTTACTTGTTTTGAAAATCCTCTAGCTTCTAAGATAGAGGTTTCAACAGCCACGCCGTCAAAGACAGACGATCCAGATGGCTGTGACAACAAGGACCCTGCATTAGCAGATCTTGACGTTGAGGAAGCAGTATCGGTGCTTCCACGGACATTTTCAGTAGATCTGTGTACCAATGCCTTATGGGCCAAGCTGGAGCTATTAGGATTATGGCTCCCTTTGCTTGCTTTATTTTTCTCACTACTCTGGGTAACAGAGATATTGGAGGGAACTTATATGCCAGATGAAATTTCCATTTTACTAACAGTGCGTCTATAAGGACCGCTCCGGGATCCTTTGTTCTTGATCCGTACCTCGGAACTTTGTTGTTTAGACGAGATGCCATGAGATCTATCTCCGGTAGACCCCATCTGTTCACTAAGGTCTGAAACACTTCTGGGTGTAATGCCCATTCTGTTTCCTGAATGGTGTGTCGACTGAGAAAATCCGCTTCTCAGTTCAGTACACCTGGAAGATGGAGCTCTGCCCATCTTAGTATGGGAGTTACTTCCTCCATCAATCTTTTGCTGTGAGTTCCTTCCTGATGATTGAGGTACGCTACTGCTGTTGCATTGTCTGAGCGAATCTGGACCGGTCTTCCTTGCAGACTGTCCTTTGCCTGAACTAGAGCCATATAAATGGCTCTTATTTCCAACAGATTTATTGCAGGTAACTTTCCCTTATGGACCATTTTCCCTGGAACCAAAGGCTTTCGAGTACCGCTCCCCAGCCTTGAAGACTGGCGTCTGTTGTCAGGACTTGCCATTCTTTTATCCAAAAGGGTCTCCCCTTGTTTAAATGGTCTGTCTGTAGCCACCACGCTAGAGACCTTTTTACGTTTACTGGAAACTTTATCATCTGCTTTTTTTATTGTCTGATTTCCGTTCCATTTGATCAGAATAAGGTGCTGTAATGGTCTGGAGTGGAATTGTGCATTTTCCACTGTGTCGAAGGTTTATACCAACAGTCGCATTGCTGCATGGACTGACATTGTCTGAGTGTGCAACGCTTCCTGAGTCATGACCTGCACCTTGACTATCTTTTTCTCTGGTAAGAAAACTCTCTGTAGACCTGAATCCAATATGGCCCCCAAATGAACCATCCGCTGTGACGGATTCAGAGACGACTTTTCCCAGTTTATGAGCCACCTGTGTCTCTGTAAACAAACTACTGTCTGTTGAAGATGGCTCAAAAGTTACTCCTGCGAATGTGCTAGGATTAACAGGTTGTCGAGGTATGGAAATATTTTTATCCCCTGCTTGCGGAGATAAGCTGCCATCACCACCATCATTTTGGTAAACACCCTGGGTGCTGTTGCTAGCCCGAAGGGCAAGGCTTGGAACTGAAAATGTTCCTGGAGGATGGCAAACCTGAGGTAACACTGATGCGACCGTGCTATAGGCACATGTAGGTAGCATCCTGTATATCCAGAGATACCATGTAATCTCCCAGTTCCATAGCCAACATTATGGAGCGTAATGTCTCCATGTGGAACCTTGGAATCCAAATGTATTTGTTTAACATTTTGAGATTGAGAATCGGTCGAAATGACCCATTTGGCTTCTGAATCAAAAATAGATTGGAATAAAACCCCTGTCCTCTTTGTGATGGAGGTACTGGGACAATCACACCTGACTGCAGTAACTTTTGGACTGCTTCTTGCAGGGCATTGGCCTTCGACTCTATACGAGACGGGCTGGTGCAAAAAAATCTTTGAGGAGGTTGCCTCCTGAATGGGAACCCATACCCGTGAGGTACCACCTTCTGCACCCAAGTATCTGTTGTCGATTGTTGCAATATGTGTGCAGAATGAAGGAGTCAGCCCCAACCCTGGAGTCCTCCAGGCGGAGGCCCGTCTCTTCAGGCTGATGGTTTCTGTTCAGGCTTGGAAGCTGGCTTTCTACTAGCCCATTGCTTCTTACCCCTGGCTGATCTATTGAACTGGGGTTGCTTAGCCTCCTCTTTAGCTTTTGCTTTGCCTTGCCATCGAAATGGGCGAAACTTTGAACCCCTAGTCTTAGGGTTATAACTAGCCGGAAATCTGACCTTTTTGGATTCAGCTTCCGATTCTAGAATATCAGACAATTGTTTTCCAAACAATATATTACCAATGAAAGGCAATGCTTCTAATTCTTTCTTGGATTCAGCATCTGCTTTCCAAGTGCGTAGCCAAACTGCTCTACGAGCGGCTACTGTCAAGGCTGATGCTTTAGAAGCAATCGTACCCATATCAATTGCTGCTTCTTCCAAATATTGGGCAGCTTGTCTTAAACGGCTTAAATGATACTCTTGCTCCCTACTAGGAGGAGAGAGGCCATTCTCTAGTTCCTCTATCCATTCGCCCATTGCATTTGCTATCCAGGCCAAAGCCATAGCAGGTCTTACCACTGCTCCTGAGAGAGAAAATATATTTTTCAAGAAGCTATCTACCCTTCTGTCTGTGACATCATTTAGTGAGGTAGATGACAGTGCTAAAGCAGATTTATGCACAAGTCGCAGTACATGTGCATCTACATTCGGAGGAACTTCTCTTTTCGAACAATCCGCAACTGGAAATGGATAATAAGAATCCCACTTTTTCGGAATCTTAAACTTTTTGCTGGGCGTCGCCCAAGATTCTTCCATCATTTCCGTCAGGTCATCTGACGCTGGGAATTCAGTTTTAACTGTCTTTGTTCGTTTAAACACCGGTGCTTTAGATTTTGACACTTTTGGCTGATTCCTCCAATGAGAGAACAGCCTTCATAGCATCGATAAATTCAGCTACATCCTCTGAACTAAAACTCTGCGACTGATCATCATACGGAGTATTTGAATATACTGTATCATCATCTGTTGTATCATCTTGTGTAGTCTGCCACATAGACGCATCTGTCTTAGTCTTACTTGTCCCTTGGTTACTTGTAGAGGCTACTGGAACCAAACCGTAGGAAGGGAGCTGCATGCATGGGTTAATAGTGTAACCTATCTCCTGGGGTGGTGCTGCCGGAGTTAACCTGTCCGCTATTGAAGACAAAGTCTGTGCGAACATACTCCATGGTGGCTCTGCTGGTTGTTGAACCAATTCCTGTTTTTTACTTTGCTGAAAAGCAAAACAGTTCGCACATGACCCTTCATAAGTTACCAACTGGCCTATACCAATTAACCCTGTTTTACAAGATAAACATGTTAGGGATGTAGGAGTGCCTGATAAATTCTCATCACTTTTGCCGCTCACAGACATAGTAATATTCTGTTTATGACTACACAATTTGTGACTGAAAATCACCTATATATAGATATATAGAAGTGAGAGCAATCTGACCACAACCGTGCACCTGAATTGAGGTTCAGAACAGGACTGACAACATAAAAAAAAATCAGCACACATACTAGCAGTCAGTCACATGTTAAAGCATTAAACATTGTCATATGAAAATACAACCACCATAGCAACTTACAAGTAAGTAGGAAAATTGTATTTCTGTTTTTCACTGGGGTTTTTTCAAACATAACATGCAGAAACAACAGTAATATACAGGTCTCATATGCAATATGTGCCAAAATTAACAATTCATACTAACAAGTAGAGAGAATTTTTAGTACTGTATAGCCCTTCCTCCATAGATCGGATACAGGGAGACTCACCACACTTCCATATATATCAAATACGCTTGCAAAACGCTGAGTGGATTCAGACGCTACTGGTGTACATTGCCGTTCTGCTAACTGATAAGCGACACGGACGCTCACTAACGGACACGGATGCTCAGTGAATGCCACGTGTATGCAGACGCTAAGGTCTGTGACTCTGTCCGGCAATCTCTAGTGTACACAACCGCAGCGTCTAAGCTGCGACCGAGTACCCTCATGGTAGCATCTGAGACGGAAGTGAGGTTATTCAGTTCATGGACGGGAGACGCGCGGAAACTGGTCATGAACTTGGGGGAGGGGCGGCCAGGAGGGCGTCTAAATCCCCCTGTTGATTTAAACTCTAAGGATCGCGGCCTCTACCTAGTCCTGGCGCCTATGATCCCTAAAGCATAGTGCTGTCGAACCTGAGAGTGTTCGGCGCATCAGCACACTGTAGTCTCCACCAAATGCAGTGTAGCTGTGTCCGGACCCCCTAGTAAGAGGAAATCCATATACTTACCTTCTCCCCATGCTCCGGCCACAGCCTGGTTACGTCTGCTGGACCTGCTAGAACATCCGACACAGATGCCCGTCGAGACAGCACTGTACCGCAAAGGTAAGCGTTGTTGCGACCCGGTGGGGAGTTGTTGGAGCAACTCTTTCTAGTATGCGTTTAAGACGCTATTAAGAAAAGTCATTCAAAAAACATAGTAAGACTATAAAAATAAAATAATAAGCTACAGGCTGCTATAACAGCAGCCCTGTTGACCATGGCCGGCTCCTTGCCGCACCAAACAAAAAACTGATTTGACTGAGTCAGTGGGCGGGATTATATGGTGAAGCCCCGTTGCATCCTGGGAGGCCAGAAAGCTTGTGACCGTTTGGTGCCATTTCCGCTGTCGCTCCGGCATATCCCAATGTTATCCTGCGGATAACCTGTGGACCCAGCCAGAGAAAGAAAGATTGCTTTTTTGGAGCACTCTTTTATATTGTGTATTTGTAATGACTAAATTGATATGATTGTTAATTTTAAAACTTAACTTTTAATATTCTTACGTAAGATAACGGGTAAGTAATTGTGATTTAAGTAAGAATATTAAAAGTTATGTTTTAAAATTAACAATCATAATTTTAATCATCACATATACAAAATATAAGAGTGCTCCAACAAAGCAATTTTTTTTTTTTTTGGCAACTGCCAATAAGTAGATATTAACATGTTAAGGTTCTGATTGTTTGGAGCACCTCCAGCACCATAAACTATAAACCTATTATAGAGGATTAATTTTCAGTGGCTGTTTTTTTTACGAACTGAAAGTATCAGTTACTTCTTTTTCATCCACTAGGGGTCACTGGAGTATTCGGGATATAGACGGGGCATTAGCAGGAAAGGCACATTTAAATTAGTAAACTCTCCACCCCCTCCATACTCCCAAGGTACCTCAGTGTTTTTTCTATGCTCAGTCAGGAGAGAGCACACGTGGAGAGGTCTCCACAGTTACTTCTATTTTTTACTTTTCTGAATAATTTTTTATTTTATTTTTTATTTTAACACTTCATCCCTTCCCAGCTTATAGAGAAGCTTGGGTCCGGGATTGTTGGTGCTGCTGCTGCAGCAGGTGGCTTGTTGGCGCTCAAGAGAGGAGCACCGCCATAGACCACAATCAGCAGAGAGAGCTGATTGCAGCTTGGAGCTGTAGAAGGAGCTGGACAGAGCTTAACAGAGAGAATCCACGTCATAGCCTCCATTGATTGCAGATACTGAGCGGTGAGGCAGCTCACACTGCCGCCGCTCACTTGTTATATCTTGTTGGGGGTGAGGGGCGGCCGCATGTGGGGACTGTATGTGTTATTTTATATTACTGCTGGTCGCCCTGCCTAACACCCCAGCCGCTTCCCACCGCCGATCCCCAGCCAGCCGCGGACTGCCTAGCAGCTGCCGCTGGGCACCCACCGCCGCTCCCCGCATGTGTCCACGGTTAGCTCCCACTAGGCGCCATGGTCCTGCACGTTAGGGCTACACGCTGCCACAGCTCCTATCTCCCTTACAGACTGCGGACAGTGCTTTATGCTGCTGCGGTCTGCCAGCAAAGCTCTGCACGCTGAGGGGGGAGATTGCGGGGGGTGGGGGGGTTAATAATAATGATTAAAAACCCTGACAAGTGCTTATAGGGGAGCTTGGGAAATACATAACTGTTTATAAATTGTATTTATATGTGAGGTGCTTTTTATTATACATAGTGATGTTTATATATATATATATATATATATATAGTTAGATCTCTGTCTGGAAGTGTTTTAGTAATAGCCTTTATCATGAGGCCTACTGTGACAAATAACATGGCCCTATGTGGGCACTGCTATTATGTAGGTTAGGACTGCTGTATCAGAGAAGCCGTGAAGTGGCCAGCAGCTAAACATGTGTTTGCAGACATTTGTGACTAATTCTCTGAATTTTATTACCAGATAGGTTCAGGGATGGTTACAGGTAATTTTCAGTGTGCGGAAGGGAATTTAGGGGTGGGGATTTGCACCCCCCTTCCTCTTTGTCTGTTGTTTGTCTGTGACCCCTCCCAGCACCTGATATATAATATCTCCAGGTATGATTGAGCAGCTTCCAAATTGTTTGTCTGCTTGTGTGCAAGAGGCATTGAATGGGAGCAGCATTTGGAAGGCATGCTGTTCCTTGTAGTGCCAATGGGAGATCCTGGGGGTGGCTCCCGGGTAAGTTAGCTCTCTGTCTGGAAGTGTTTTAGTAATAGCCTTTATCATGAGGCCTACTGTGACAAATTACATGGCCCTATGTGGGCACTGCTATTATGTAGGTTAGGACTGCTGTATCAGAAGCCGTGAAGTGGCCAGCAGCTAAACATGTGTTTGCAAACATTTGTGACTAATTCTCTGAATTTTATTACCAGATAGGTTCAGGGATGGTTACAGGTAATTTTCAGTGTGCGGAAGGGAATTTAGGGGTGGGGATTTGCACCCCCCCTTCCTCTTTGTCTGTTGTTTATATATATATATATATATATATATATATTGCACAGGTGCAAGCACATGGCTGGACACCATTTTATCTTAACTTCCTGGTGGTTCTTGCCGCAAGTGGCTGCTGTCCTACAACACTCGGCCACTGGAGGAGCAGGGGTGTTAGTAGGAATTTTGTAAAACTTATATCACTGATAATAGTGTGCATATACACACTTTCTTTAAAGTTTTACTGAGTCGTGGGACTTGCCTGTCTTTGTCTATTTGTATGTGTGGGTACATAATGAAAAAGGTAAATGCAAAGTCAAAAAGGAAAAAAAAAACAGCTTGGCTGCAAGGTCTGTAAGAGTGGGTTACCTGACGGAACTACCACATGTACAGTATGTCTTGCAAATAAAATATGAATCCTTGCCCTAATCCTCCCTGGGGAATGCTCGCGGATGTGATAACTGGTTTACAAGCAGAATTGGCCGCTGCACAAAAGGAGCGTGAAGCGCTATATCGCAGGCTAGGGTAATACCTCCTGAGATACTAGAAGGGGCTCAGGAGATATCTGGGACTTTGCAAGGGTTACACAAGTCCATGTCTAGCTCAATTCTGATAAATAGTTATCATTTGTCTTATAATTTACCAGTTTCAGCTATCTTGCATTATGACGACTCAATGCCAGACCTGATATCTGAAGACATGAAGAAGGTGTATTTGGCCAGCAGTCAGATAGGAGGGTCCTGATAGTCGGCTATTGATAATCTCATCAGGGCCGTACGTCAGGTTGTAAATTTAACGGAGACTGAAGAAACACTTTCAAATGATGAAGTGTTAGTTGCTAAAAGACAGAACACCGGTGTGTTTTCCTTATTCAGATTTTCTTAATAAGCAGTTAACAAAAGCATGGAAGAAGCCGGATAAACGGTTTTCTGTGCCTCTGCGGTTTCTGTCTAGCTACCCGTTTCAAGAATCTATGACGTCTAAACAGGAAAATCCACTGGCTGTGAATTCCTAGGTGTCAAAACTTTCTAAGAAGTTAACCATTCCAGTACCAGCTGCTACGACCCGTCAGAGCATAAGCTAGAAGCTATGCTAAAGTCAATGTATACAGCAGTAGCGGTTTTGCTTAGGCCTACTGTGGTTGAAGTTGGGTTAACAAGGCTGTAGTTGCATGGCCAACACAGCTCAAGTAGGGTTTTCAAGAAGAACACCTTATACTTCTAGCTGATCACATCTGTGAATCTGCTGAGTATCTAGGTACGGCTTCTATAGACGTTGGCCAGGTTAGTTCTCATCTTTCAGCTTCACTAGTTGCGGCATGACGTGCACTTTGGCTGCATTCTTCGCAGGCAGAGTCCAAACGAGGAATAGAAGCATTACTTTACGCTAGCGAGATGTTGTTTGGTCCTGAATGGACAAATGCATTTCTCAGGCCACTGGGGGAAAATCTGTTCTCCTACCATTGCCTACACAGGTTCCTAAATGGAAATACTCGGGACCAGCGTTCAAATCCTTTAAACCTCCGTCCTTTTCGAGGCCGTGCTAGCGGTACTACTATACACGGTAGCCGTGGGAGAGGACGTGGTTTTCAACAAACCACTAACCGTCGTCACCACGCTAAGACCGCCGACAAGCCAGTGGCATGACGGCCTTCCAGCCCTTCAGTTGTGGGAGCACGCCTTCAGACGTTTTCACTTGGCATTGTTTCGGACATCCACAGATGGGTGGATCCGTAGTTTAGTGTTCAAAGGTTACACAATAGAGTTCGATTGTCTTCCACCAATGCCAATTTTCAAGACAGCATTTTCTGCCTGTGTCAGAAGACGAAAAGGTTGTTCTGCAGACCGCGATTCAGTCTCTGGTAGATTCAGCAGTTTTGATTCCAGTTCACCAACAGGGTCAAGGTTTTTATTCCAGTCTTTTTGTAGTTCCAAAGCCGGCTGGCTCTGTCAGACTGATATTGAGCCTAAAGGGGCTCAATCAGTACGTCACTTACTACAGTTTAAGATGGAATCCCTGCGGTCAGTGATTGCAGGTTTAGAGCCACAGGAATTCATGATTTTGCTGAATCTCAAGGATGCGTACTTACACGCATCAGGCGTACTTAAGGTTTGCAGTACAACAAAACCATTGTCCATTTCAGGTACTACCGTTTGGCCTCTCATCAGCGCCTCGGGTATTCACAAAAGTGATGGCTGTGATGATAGTTCATCTCCGATCCCTGGGAGTGATAATAGTTCAGTATTTAGACAATCTGCTCATCAAAGCTCCGTCTCAACAGACGCTCCTTCAACATGCCTTACGAACGTACAATGTACTAGTTCAGCATGGTTGGATTGTCAACTTCAAGAAATCAAGCCTGATTCCATCTCAAAGACTTCAATCCCTAGGGATGATTCTCAATACGGTGGATCAACGAATTTACCTGCCAGAACAGAAAGCAAAGTATTTCGTCGTCTGGTACAGTTAATGCTCAAACCACGGACAGTCTCTGTGCATTTGTGCTTTCGACTGATAGGAAAGATGGTGGCGTCTTTCGAAGCACTCCAGTTCGGAGGATTTCACTTACGTCCTTTTCACCTGGATGTTCTCGCACAGTGGTCAGGCTCACATCTACAAATTCATCAGATGGCGCGGTTGTCTCCATGGACCAGAGTATCGCTACTCTGGTGGCTCCAAGAAACTCACCGCAGGGAAAAGGTTCGGCATCTGGAATTGGATAATTCTAATGATGGACGCATGTCTCCGAGGCTGGGGAGCAGTGGTAGAAAATTGTCAGCTTCAGGGTCTCTGGTCAGACCAAGAAAGATTACTGTCAATAAATGTCCTGGAACTCAGGGCAATTTACAACGCGATGCGACAAGCAGTACACATGCTCCGGTCTCAGACTGTCCAGGTTCAGTCAGACAACGCGACTGCAGTTGCATACATCAACAAACCAGGAGGAACTCGAAGTCGCATGGCCATGCGGGAAGTTGCTTGAATCCTCAATTGGGCTGAGCATCACCAGGTGATATTGTCGGCAGTGTTCATTCCAGGAGTGGGCAACTGGGAAGCAGAAATTCTCAGCCATCAGGATGTTCATCCAGGAGAATGGGCATTAAATCCAGAAGTGTTCCAGATGTTGGTCCAGCGGCGGGGGTTACCCACAGGTGGATCTAATGGCATCTCGCCAAAATCAGCAAACATCCCAGTATGTGTCCAGAACAAGAGATCCAAAGGCAGTGGCAGTTGATGCTCTCACGATTGCGTGGCCGTACAGCCTCGTGTATCTGTTTTCACCAGTTCAGCTGCTTCCTCGGTTGCTAAAGCGGATCAAGAGAGTCATCGACAGTCATACTAGTGGCGCCTCATAGGCCTTGGAGAGCGTGGTTCTCGGATCTCCTCGGGCTACTCGCAGACGATCCTTGGCCGCTCCTGCTACGTCCGGACCTGCTACAACAGGGTCCGTTCCTTTACCCTGATTTGGCGAGGCTGCATTTGACGGGGTGGCTGTTGAAACCGCCCTCTTAAGACCAGAGGGCATTCCAGAATTGGTTATACCAACCATGTTACGTGCTAGGAAGCCAGTTACGGCAGCTCATTATCACAGGATTTGGCGTGCCAACATAGGGTGGTGTGAAGCTCGGAAGTTTCCGACATCATCTTTCAAGTTATTCCGTCTTTTGCTATTTTTACAGAGTGGGTTAGATGGAGGACTACGTGTATCTACACTTAAGGTGCAGGTCTCTGCCTTGTCAATTTACTTTCAAATGCGTTTGGCCCTTTTGCCAACAGTACACACTTTTCTACAAGGTGTCCTCAGAGTACAACTTCCATTTATACCACCTACAGCGCCATGGGACTTGAATCTGATTTTAGATTTTTTTTACAGTCTTCAAATTTTGAACCTTTACAACAAGTGGATGTTAAGTTTCTCACTTGAAAAACAGTTTTTATTCTAGCCTTAGCTTCTGGTGTTCATGATGATAGAGCGGAGCTTCAAACAAATTCTGCTTTCCTACCAAAGAAAGTATCATCCTTTCACATCAATCAACCAATCATAGTTCCTGTGTTAGCAGGTTCAGGAACTCCAGCTACTTTGGATGTGGTACGCGCACTACGCGTTTTTGTAGCCAGAACAGGAACAGTACGTAAAACGGATACATTGTTCTCTATGATGCATTCAAGATGGGTTGGCCAGCTTCCAAGCAGACCTTGGTCACTACGGTGACTCTCCTGAAGCACATTCTGGACACTGCACGTGTCCTGTGTGACTCTCTCAAGGAGATGGGCAATATCAATGCTAGGACCTCTGCCTTGGCAGTGTCGGCACGCAGGGCCTTGAGGTTGTGTCAATGGATAGCGAATGCAGAGTCCAAGCGCAGTGTAGAATCTCTCCCCTTTACTGGGCAATGGCTCTTCTGGGTTGAGTTGGATATGTGGATTTCTAAGGTTTTACTGTGGGGAAATCCATGTTTCTCCCCTCTGGGGCCCCGCCAGCTAGGCGTACCATACCCGGCGCCATCTGTTCAGTCCTTTCGGTCTAATAGGTTTCGCTCTAGGGCCAGAGGTGCCTCTAATGCAGCAAGAGGCACCAGAGGTAAGACAAGAAAACCAGCGACCGCCGGTTCTCAGGATCAGAGTTTTGGTTCAGCTTACTCCAAGGCCTCAGCATGACTGTGCCCACCCACTCCGAGGGGATCTCGAGGTGGGAGCTTGGCTGCGTCACTTCAGCCGCATCTGGGAAGGCTCCTGCCAGGATATCTGGGTAAGGGACCTCATTTCTCGGCTACAAGCTGGAGTTCGACAGCGCTCCTTCCCAACGATTTTTCAAATCAAGCTTCCCAGCTTTGGAGGATACGCGTGTTACACTGCACAGGCCATCCTAAAGCTAGTCCGGACTCAGGTTATTGTTCCAATGCCACTGCAACAACAGGGAAAGGGTTACTACGCCAACCTGTTCGTGGTTCCGAAGCCAGACGGTTCAGCAAGGCCCATTTTGAATCTAAAATCCTTGAACCCTTACTTAAAGGTTTTCAAGTTCAAGATGGAATCCTTGCGAGCAGTGATTGCTGGCCTGGAAGACCGGGAGTTCATGGTCTCCCTGGATATAAAGGATGCCTATCTCCATATTCCAATTTGGCCACCTCACCAGGCTTACCTGAAGTTTCCCCTGCTGAACGATCACTACCAGTTCCAGGAGCTTTCCTTTGGCCTGTCCACAGCGCCGAGGGTGTTCATGAAGGTGAATGTGGAGATGATGTTCCAACTCTGGGTCCAGGCGGTCAATATTGTCCCTTATCTGGATGATCTGTTGATAAAAGCGTGATCCAGGGAGCTTCTATTGCTTCACATAGACCACACTATTCAGCTCCTGTCACACCATGGGTGGATCCTCAATTTATAGAAGTCCCACCTGGAGCCAAGTCAGAGTCTCCTGTTCCTGGGAATGTTGCTGGATACTGTGAACCAGAAAGTGTTCCTCCCAGAAGACAAGGCGAGAACACTCCAGGAGATGGTCTGCATGGTTCTCCGACCTGCTCGAATATCCATCCATCTCTGCACAAGATTGTTGGGAAAAATGGTAGCCTCATACGAGGCGAGCCAATGTGGGAGGTTCCATGCCAGAACATTTCAATTGGATCTCCTGAGCAAGTGGTCTGGATCACATGTTAAGATGCACTGGATGATATGGCTTTCACCTCAGGCCAGGATTTTACCTCCTGTGGTGGCTGCAGTCTTCCAATCTCCTGGAAGACCGGAGTTTCGGGATTCAGGATTGGATCCTCACGACAGATGCAAGTCTGAGAGGATGGGGAGCTGTCACCCAAGGGGCTCAGTTTCAGGGCAGGTGGTCAGCCCATGAAGTACTCCTTCCGATCAACATTCTGGAACTTCGGGCAATCTGCAAAGCTCTGTTTCAGGCCTCTCCTCTACTCAGGGATCACGCGATCCAGGTCCAGCCGGACAACGCCACAGCAGTGGTGTAAATCAATCGGCAAGGAGGGACAAAAAGCAGGGCCTGCATGTGAGAGTTGTCAAAGATTCTCCTCTGGGCAGAATGAAATGCAAGAGCAATGTCAGCAATCTTCATTCCGGGAGTAGACAACTGGGAAGCGGACTTCCTGAGTCGTCATGATCTCCACCCGGGAGAGTGGGAGCTCCACCATCAGGTGTTTCAGCAGATCATCGACCGGTGGGGCTGCCCACAAATAGACATGATGGCTTCTCGACAAGAAGCTTCGTTGGTATTGCTCTCGAACCAGGGACCCTCAGGCAAGGTCAGTGGATGCACTGACGTCACCTTGGCCTTACCGGCTGGCCTACCTGTTCCCTCCGATTCTATTGCTCCCAAGGATGCTAAAGCGAATCAAAAATCAAGGAGTCCAGGCAATTCTGATTGCCAGGATTGGCCTCGGAGGGCATGGTATGCGGATCTTCTGGACATGTCCGTCGAAGACCCTTGGCCTCTACCACTAAGAAAAGTACTTCAACAAGGACCGTTCGTCTACCTGGACTTACGGCAACTTTGTTTGATGGCATGGAGGTTGAGCGGAACATCCTAGCTCACAAGGGCCTTTCATTTCTACCATGGTTCAAGCCAGGAAACCTGTGACGTCAAAACACTATCAACATATCTGGAGAAGATAGGTCTCTTGGTGCGAGGTCCACACGTACCCACCTGCGGAGTTCAACTTGGGATGTTTCCTGCAGGCTGGTGTGGAATTTTGCACTGAGATGGTGGATACTTTGGGTCTAATTCAGATCTGACCGTAGCAGCAATTTTGTTAGCTAATGGGCAAAACCATGTGCACTGCAGATGCGGCAGATATAACATTTGCAGAGATAGTTAGATTTGGGTGGGTTATTTTGTTTCTGTGTGCAGGGTAAATATTGGCTGCTTTATTTTTACACTGCAATTTAGATTTAGATTTCAGTTTGAACACACCACACCCAAATCTAACTCTCTCTGCACATGTTATATCTGCAATGCACATGGTTTTGCCCTTTAGCTAACAAATTTGCTGCTGTGGTCAGATCTGAATCAGGCACTTTATCTGCAAAGAATTTTGCAAACTCATTGCATCTTTGCTGTGAAAGGGTTTCATCAGACTGCAGGTATGTTGGTTTGAAAAGCTGTATGGAAAAGCTGAGCTGGCCTAATGCCTGCTGCTATTATCTAATTTGAAAGGTACTCTGTTTCCTTGTTGGTGATAGTTAATTGATATTTTCCAATATGTTTGATTAGTTTTGACATCCTGTACCAGGTTAGTCTTCCTCCATCATCTTTCAAACCTACGACCCATTTTCTTGATCTATACTGTTGTCAAACCAAGAGGCTTTATGGTGTGGTTTGCGAGGTTGTATAAGAACAGGGGTGATCAAATCCATTGCAGCTGTCACATCCCTGTTATAGTAACGTACTAGGGAACAAGGATCTTCACATGTCCAAGTTTGCTGCAAGAGCCGGGGGAGTCATAACCCTCTTTGGATATTACCTGGTCAATTCCATAGGCAAAAGTTCTATTTCAAGGGGTTTCAACTGAAAACCGTATTGAGTGGTGGTCTGACAAAGTGACAAGGTTAGAGACTTCTAATCCAATCTGGAAGACAAGATCTAGAGTGTAACCACTTTTACGTGTAGCAGAGGGAATTACTTCTGTGAGGCCCAGAGCATTCATTGTGCACAGCAGGTCTTGGACAAGGTGTAAAAGCTCATCATCAACCCATGCATTGAAATTCCCAAGGATCAACCATTTTTGATGCTCCAGAACTAGTCCAGCAACAGTATCTGCAAACACTTGTAGAAGTATCTTTCCATTTCCAGGGGGGCGGTACATGAGAAGCACTCTGCAACCAAACTCAAGAACTCCGGTCTTTCATAGAAAACTGATACTACTAGTTTATTCTATGAAATAGGGGTATATTCAATAACTGTCAGAAGCTGCCGTCTTTTCGGAAAGACGGCAACTTCCAACAGATTTCGGTCGGAAGGGGTTCTGACCTATTCAAAAAATGCTTTTTTTCCGACAAATCGGGAATTCCCGACTTGTCGGAAAACACGTGGATCAGCGGAATAGCTGCCGATCCACGTGCTTCTGTTGGAAATGGTGCCAAATCCGACAGGTTTTGGCCCCCTTTCCGACAAACTCAATCCGACTTGAAAACAAGTCAGATTGAGGTGAGGAGACGGGGAGCGCTGAGGCAGGCTACGGGGATGAGAGGTACCTTGCCTGGCCGTCCCCTGGCCAGGCACCTCTCTCTGTTCAGCGCCTCCCCCGCTGCAGACATCACTCTCCTCAGGCGCTGGCAGCTCCCCCCGCTGCCCACCACTGTCCAGCTCCCGCTGCCGCCACCTCACGCCAGCCGCCGCTGTCTGCTCTCCCTGCTGCCGCTGTCAGCGCTCCCAGCAGATGACAGCAGCGACAGAACAGCAACCCGGGTACGGTCAAATCCAACAGTCGGATTTGGCCGGCCATTGAATAGGGGTTGTCGGATCCAATGCATGTCAAAATGGATCTGACTTTTATTGAATATACCCCATAGTCTGAAATGTCATTTATATTATTTGAAGTTTGATTTAATTTATCCATTTTTTATTATTTGTAGTTTTTATTTTGGTTTTCTAATTTTTATAAATTGTTTTTATTGTAAGTGATATGGAAATTTTACTGGCCGACGTGTAATATGGGTGCATAATATTGTTTAATCAGTAAAATAATACTTTTATATATATTTCTCCAGTCAGCACTGTCTCATGTTTATGTGCTTAGTGGATTTCTATTCAGGGTTGAGTATCGCCCTGTCTCTTGACAGCAGCAGGTAGGAGGAACCTATACTGAATCTTGAGGGATTTTTCCTTTTTTTCTTTTTTGGCTTTATTTTTATGAGTATACTGTATCTATAAGAGATCATTTTTTTATTTCGAATTATTTGAAGTTCTTAGTGTCTCCAGGCACAGAATTATCTTTATATTTAGGGGGGTATTCAATTGATGTCGGATCCTTTTTGATGGAAAGGAGCCGACATTTCAGTATTCTATTAGCTTTCTCCGTTCTTGACAATGTCAATCCAACTTTTTTTTAAAGTCGTATTGACATTGGGCCTAATTCTGAGTTGATCGCAGCAGCAAATTTGTTAGCAGTTGGGCAAAACCATGTGCACTGCAGGGGGGACAGATATAACATGTGCAGAGAGAGTTGGATTTGGGTGGGGTGTATTCAAACTGAAATCTAAATTGCAGTGTAAAAATAAATCAGCCAGTATTTACCCTGCACAGAAACAATATAACCCACCCAAATCTAACTCTCTCTGCACATGTTACATCTGCCACACCTGCAGTGCACATGGTTTTGCCCAATTGCTAACAAACTTGCTGCTGCGATCAACTCAGAATTACCCCCCCCTTGTTGGAAACGGGGCTAAAACCTGTTCCCTTTGGCTGTGAATCCGACAAAACAGGTGGATCTGCAGCTAATCCGCCGATCCACGTGTTTTCTGACAAGTCAGAATTGCTGACCTGTCGCAAAAACGGCAGCCCAAGTGAATAGGTTGAAACAGTATCTGACCTAAAAAGTTGGAAACTGCCGTCTTTCCGACAAGACGGCAGTGCTGACTTGAATTGAATACCCCTCTTAAACTTCATTTTTACATTGTCAAAAAACTTGTACTGAATCAGGTATAATTAAGTCTTATTTTCATAATTTGATACTATGAAATTAAATCAACCTTTTTGAGGACATTTTTGGGAAAAAATATTATCCAGTTAAGTGTTTAATAACTAAAACATGAGCAAATTTCTGCCCCAAATACTGTAGTATCCACTTCTAGGAAATTATTTTGGTGATTAAATGCTTCAACTGATCTCCCCAAATAACAAAGCATAAAGTGCTTGGGAGCGATACAGTCTGAATATCTACAGTCACAAAGTTGACTGCGCGGGCGTCACAAACTTGGATACAAACTGATCTCCAAGGCCAAAGTACATTAGTGTCTGCCACACCCGCCAGCGCTTTTTGAGTGCCAGTAGGCTCAATGGAAGACCAAGAAGTACTGGAATTTGCTAAAATGCATATTTCTATAATTCTTCTGGGAGAATGTTCTTTTGGCAGATGAGTCAAAACTGGACTTCTTTTTTAGCAAATCACATCAACTCTTATGTTCACAGATGAAATAATTAAAAT
This sequence comes from Pseudophryne corroboree, assembly GCF_028390025.1. NCBI lineage: Eukaryota > Metazoa > Chordata > Amphibia > Anura > Myobatrachidae > Pseudophryne > Pseudophryne corroboree. The sequence goes on from NC_086445.1 coordinate 215,282,004, forward strand.
TTCAAAGAAAAGAATACCATGCTTACTGTGAAACATGAGGCGGCTCAATGTTTTGAGACTATATGGTATGTACAGGAAACCTTGAATCTGTACAGGGTACAATAAAAGCTGAAGACTATCAAGGCATTCTCGAGCAAGACATACTGGCCAGGATCAGAAAGCTGTCTCAGTGTTACAGTAGGTCATGGGTCCTCCACCAGGGTAATGATCCAAACACACAGGTAAACGCACCCAAGAATTGATAAGAACAGAACATTGGACTATTCTGAAGTGGTCTTCTATGAGCCCTGAACTGCATATCTATGGAAAGTACTGAAACATGCAGTCTGGAGCAGGCACCCATCAAACCTGAGAGAGCTGCACAGAGGCTTCCCTGCGCTGTGCATTACCTCACTAATCATTATCAGGTTCGCAGTGGGCTGTGTTCTAATACCGAGGATTAAAGTGGAAAACATCATATAATATCACCTGTATTTAAACCACCCAACAATTTCAGGAGGACCTCCCGGCCCCTCTGCATCATTGTTCCCTCCTCCAATGCCTGCCATGTGGCTGATTAATGTTGATTGGGCAGCCCGGTGGCACCCGCCACACTCTTCTCTGCTGCCGCTAGGGCAACGTAAATGATGGAAGCCCTGGCCTCCCAGGGTGGCTGCGGAGAGGATGTCTTTATTTTATGCAGTGCATAAATAGATATTAAGCTGTTTTTGGCACTAGCTGGCCATGCATACTACTGTACTACTAGAGCAGGGTTTCATCTCATATGAAGCAGCCAGCAAAACTTTTTTATGTTACGAGAGCAGTGGAAGTCAATGCTGGCAGTTGTAAGAATGGAGAAGAAGAGGATGTATTTACAAAAAAGACCACTTTCTTCAGGGTTCATAGGAGTTCCACAGGGACCATCGGGGTGCTAGATGAGAGTCCGGGCACCATACAGTTAAGCTGTCAGCGTATCCCAGAATGCTCTCCTCTCCCCTATAACCTTGCCTCCAGGCTCAGGCATTCAGTTTTTAGTTGGTGCCTGTATGAAGCTGGTGCACAGTGACGGGACTGCTGTATGCAGCCCCAAGCTTTCTTAATTTTTACAATATAATCAAAATCGAAAGAAATATTGCACCTGTGTGTACACAGCTTTAAGGTGCATACACACGGTGAGATTCGGGCTAACTCTGATTCTCACTATGCAACAGGGGCTAGGACGGCATCGCAAGCACATAATGACTGTGCGTGCGATACTGACTATGTCCGATTTTGGCTGTGTCAATTTTGACTATGTTTTCTACGAGCTAGACTGTGCAGGCTAGTCAATTTTGACTATCTAGGCTGGTGATGCGACCGCGCATCGGGATCGCAAGGTGACTTTCACATCTATACCGGTGTCCGCAGCAGCTTTTGTTCCACCTGCGCCACGGCTAGGGAGTGGGGATTGTTGAATCCAGAGGGGGCAGGCGGACTGGCACCAGGACATAGGACACTGCAGTAAAAGTTTTTCCCCCCCTATCTATAACGCAGAGACTTGCTGCAGATGCAGTGGCACACCCTCCAACTGTACCTTTTTGGCCGGTACAGTACCTTTTTTTTTATGGTCTGTATCGATTTTTGGCTCTCCAAACTTCCATTGAAAGTATAGGAAAAGGTTTTCGAATTTGTACCGATTTTTATGTGTAAATTGTTGGAGGGTATGTTGCTGCAGATGCAGTGGGCCTATTTTGGGGTGTGGACCTGGAGCTGCAGCTCCATCAGCTGTTAATCCTGCTCTGGGAGCACACAGCAGCCAAAGGGCAGAGCCTCCCATTGGATGTAACTTGTGTGGGAGGGCGTTTCTCGCCCAATCAGCTGTGGATTGGGTGTGATAGACCTGCTGCTAACCCAATGAGAGCTCCTAGCCACGCCCAGCGTTATCCACACAGTCACAGAGTCACAGGTCTGGGCTATTATATGTGCTGCTTACTGATTCAATATATACTTGAAGCCACAAAGGGAGAAAAAGGAATCGGCTTCATTACAGCAGCACTCGTTCCCTTTCCGCAAAGAGATTTTCAAATTGAAATTGTTGTGCTTTATTCAGTAACAAAATAATTTATTTTGAAAAAAATCCAATACTCCTATGTGATGTACGTTTCTTTAATATTATCACATATGAAGTATTATGTGCTCCCCTATTATTGGGGTAACAAAAAAGCAAAATATATAAAATATAGAAATAGAATAATGTGCACTGTCTTTATTCCATTTTATAGTTTCAATTCCTATAATATGAGTATATAATTTATATGTGGAGTAACCAAACACTAACCAACATATGAGCTTGCATTATTAAGTATTAAAATATGGGGAGAAAGCAACTCAGCAGCATTTAAATTTGGAATAGATTTCTCCAAATATATGAGGAAGAACTGCATGTGTTGCGATAATAACCCCTTATTATAATGAGACTTTACATGTGTAACCACTAAGCATCAAAAATTATAAATACAGTCAATGCTGTTTGGATGGCTGCTAATAACATTTCAGCAGTGTTACAGAAAAGAAACCAATGTAACAATTACAACCATAGAATCAGTAAACACCTAAGACAATGTTGCCACTTTTGTAACCACTATGAAACATTACTGCTAAGAAATCAAGAGAAGATTTAGGAGCAGAATATAATTTAAAACATTATAGGAATTAAAATTATAAAATGGAATAAAGACGGTGCATAAAGACAGTGCATAAGCATTTTGTTTTAAATCACATTTTTATTTACAGATTAATTTCTCTTTATCTTTTCTTACACATTATTCTATTTCTATATTTTATATATTTAACTTTTTTATGACCCCAATAAAAGGGGTGCACACAATTCATATGTGATAATATTAACATGGATTTGTGAAGGATAGATCATGTCAAACAAACTTACTAGGCTTTTATGAAACAGTTAGTGTGAATCTTGATCAGGGTAAGGCGGTGGATGTAATCTTTTTTAGACTTTGCTAAAGGTGCATACACACGGAGCGATATAACTGAGCGATTTTGACTATATAGTCAAAATCGCTCAGAAAGTTAGTGCAGATCGCTCCGTGTGTACACAGCCAGCGATAGCGATGCGCGTCCCCGCTAGGTCGCTATCGCTGGGAAAAATAGTCAGTGCAGGCAAGTCAATTTTGGCTATGTCGCTGCAAAAGTTAGTCAAAATCGCTAACACTTTAAGAGGCCAGCGATTTTTCCCAGCGATAGCGATGTGCGGGCGGCGGCGGGTTGTGGCGGCGGTGCGGGCGGCGGCGGGTTGCGGTGGCGGTGTGGGCGACGGCGGGTTGCGGCGGCGGTGTGGGTTGCGGTGGCGGTGTGGGCGGCGGCGGGTTGCGGCAGCGGTGCGGGCGGGGGAAATTTACCTTTCTATTGCAGAGTTTGGCAGCGGAGCGGTACCAGTTTCAAAAATGGCGCCTCAGCGTCATTTTTGAAATTCAAGATGGCCGCCGCGAGCCAATCACGGCTCGCCACGTCATCGCCCCGCCCCCTCCCGCTGACTTATATAAGTCAGCGCGAGGCAGCGGCTGTCAGTCCGACGGCGGAGGAGGAGCGGAGAAGAGCTCCTGAAGACGCCGTGGAAGTCCTGGATGGGCGGCGGCTATGCAAAAGAGCTTAGCAGCCGCCGCCCACCAGGTGAAGATGCTGGAAGTCCTGGGAAGGCGGCGGCCATGCAAAAGAGCTTAAAGGCCGCCGCCTCCCAGGTGAAGACGTCGTGGAAGTCCTGGATGGGCGGCGGCTATGCAAAAGAGCTTAGCAGCCGCCGCCCACCAGGTGAAGACGCCGGAGCAAGACCCCAGAAGCCCTGGGGAGGTGGCGCCCCCCCAGGTGAAGACGCCGGAAGCCCTGGGAAGGCGGCGGCCATGCAAAAGAGCTTAAAGGCCGCCGCCCCCAGGTGAAGACCCAGTTTAATAAAGGATTTTTAAAAGAATGTGTTGTGTTTTTTTTTTTATATTTTCTTTACAGGTGGACTACAGGTGCCAGCGGGCCCTTTATGTCCGGGCATGCTGGCACTTGTGGTTCTCCAAGTGCCAACATGCTGGGGCAGGCTTGCTGGGACCTGTAGGCCTCCTGTAAAGAACAATATTACTATTGAAAGGCTATCAGCCTCCCATCCACCGGGCCACGGATGGGGGGGACAGCCTCGGGCTTCACCCCTGGCCCTTGGGTGGCTGGAGGGGGGGACTCCTTGATTTAAGGGGTCCTCACTCCTCCAGTGTACCCCGGCCAGGGGTGACTAGTTGGGGGGGTAATGGCACGGCCGCAGGGACCAATATAAAAGTGTCCCCCGGCTGTGGCATTATCTCCCTGGCTAGTGGAGCCCGGTGCTGGTTTGGAAAATACGGGGGACCCCTATGTCTTTTGTCCCCCGTATTTTTTAAACCAGGACCGGACGCAGAGCCCGGTGCTGGTTGTCTAAATATGGGGGAACCCTACTCATTTTTTCCTCTGTATTTTAACAACCAGGACTGGCTCAAAGAGCCCGAGGCTGGTTTTACATAGGAGGGGGGACCCCACGCAATTTTTTTTTTTAACTTTCAGCTATTTAAATACCAGCCACCCTGTAAAATCGTCCTATATATGACACTCATCCCCTTATTTAAATGAGATAGTCAAAATCTCCCATAGCCAAAATCTCTTGCATAGTTAGACAAAATCTCTGGTAAAGTTAGTCAAAATCTCCTACTGCCAGTTCAAGGGAAAAGTTAGTCAAAATCTCTCATAGCCAAAATCTCTCCGTGTGTATGCACCTTAAAGCTTTCGACACAGTACCACACATGAGACTTATCTATAAGTTGCAAGAGCTGGGGTTAGGGAGCACAATATGCACTTGGGTTAGAAATTGGTTGGATAATAGGGAGTAGTGAGATGTGGTATATGGAACTTTTTCACATTGGACTGAAGTACTAAGTGGTGTGCCACAATGGTCTGTACTTGGACCACTGTTGTTCAACATATTCATAAATGATCTAGTGGAAGGTCTAGAGAGCATGGTGTCAATTTTTACAGACGATACCAAACTGTGTAAGGTTATAAATTCAGTGGCGGATGCTGAGTCTCTTCAGAACGATTTATTTAAACTGGAAGCATGGGCAACAAAATGGAGAATGAGGTTCAATACAGACAAGTGTAAGGTAATGCACTTTGGTATCAAGGAAAAAAAAATACCACCTACATACTAAATGGGGTAAAATTAGCGGATTCTGCACTGGAAAAAGACTTAAGTGTTCACATAGATAACAAACTTAGCAGCAGTACCCAAAGTAGGATTGCAGCAAAGAATGCAAGCAAGGTATTAGCATGCATAAAGCAGGGGATTGATGCAAGGGATGAGTGTTATACTCCCATTATATAAATCTCTAGTGAGGCCACATCTTGAATACTGTGCACAATTTTGGGCACTTTACTACAAAAAGGATCTCCTGGAACTAGAAAAGGTTCAGAGGTGAGCATCCAAACTGATAATGGGGATGGAGACGCTGGAATATGAGGAAAGGCTTACTAGGCTAGGCATGTTTACCCTGATAAAGAGATTAAGAGGGGACATGATTAACATTTACAAATATATAAGTGGACAACATGCAGAGCTTGCGGAGGATCTGTTTTTTTATAAAATCGACACAGAGGACACGTGGCCATCCGCTTAGGATAGAGGAAAGATTTTGCACACAGAGGTGAAAAGGTTTCTTCACAGTAAGGACTATACTTTTGGAATTTCATGCCTGAGATAGTAGTAATGGCAGACTCAGTCAATACTTTTAAGAATGGGCTAGATAAATTCCTAATGAATAAGGATATACAGGGTTATGGTGGGTAGATCTCTATAGTTAACAAAAAAGAGAGGAATAAACATAACGGCCTATATTCACAACAGATAAAATTAGTCGTAAAAATAATTCAGTGTAGGAGACTACAAACAGGTTGAACTTGATGGACAAATTGTCTTTTTTCAATCTGAAAATTTGTTACTATGTTACATCACATCTGGATTGGATTTTTTCAAAAGAAATTATTTTGTTACTGAATAAAGCACAACAATTTCAATTTGAAAATCTTTTTGTGGAAAGGGAACAAGTGCTGCTGTAATGAAGCGGATTCCTTTTTCTCCCTTTTCTCTTATGTCCTAGAGGTTGCTGTGGTCCACATTAGTACCATGGGGTATAGACGGGTCCACCAGGAGCCATTGGCATTTTAAGAGTTTAATAGTGTGCGCTGGCTCCTCCCTCTATGCCCCTCCTACCAGACTCAGTTTAGAAAATATGCCCGGAGGAGCCGGTCACTGCTAGTGGAGCTCTCCAGAGTTTCTCTAGTAAAGTTTATTTTTTAGAGTTTATTATTGTACAGGGAGGCTGCTGGCAACAGCCTCCCTGCTTCGTGGGACTAACGTGGGGGGGGGGAGTAGTGTCCGCCCTGTGGGGTCTGAGCCAATATCTCCGCTGACAGGACACTGAGCTCCTGAGGGGATAGATCGTTCCCCGCCACAAGGGATCGCTTACCCCGGCAGCCTGCCGCCACCCCCTTATAGAGCTGAAGATTGGTGGCGAGTGAGTCACCGACCCCCGTAGCAAGCGGGGGGCCGGTGAGAAGATGGTGGCATAAGGGTAGCAGCGCAGTATTAACTGCGCTCCGGAGGCTCAGTGGTATAGTGCGGCGCTGTGAGGGGCGACCTGAGCCAGCGACTACACCCTACATTGGTCACACAGCCTGTCGGGGTCCCGGGATCTCAGCCAGCATAAATCCTCAGGCCAGCATAATCCTTTGAAGAGCGGGAAGACAGCGCCATTTTGGGAGCGAAGCTTCTCCTCAGAGCGGACCCAGCAGCTTTCAGCGCCATTTGCCTGCATGCACAATGCTGTCAGTGAAGAGCAAGTCCCTCCACAGCAACTCCAGCTATCTATCACGGTACCAGTGGGTTGTAGAAAGGGGGGTGGGGGGGTCTGCAAAACGACTGTGTAACCTATTAAGGTGCACAGTCAGTGCAGGTTGGGGGTCTCCCTTTACCTAAAAAGCGCTGTGTGTGGGTTGGCTTCAATCTCTGTTTCTCTCTTGCCATTCTTGGGGGTGAAACTCTGTCTGCCCTGCCCTGTGTGTGTGTTGTCGAAGTAAAAAAAAAATATTGCAGTACACACATCACATACAAACTACACACAGATGGCCTCTGTGCGTGTACTTGCACTGCCGTGCATGCACATATTCTCAATTTGCTTATGGTCGCTCCCGCGGTCCTGCGTATTAGCGTGTGGTATGCGTAATTACGGTAGTGTTTGTAATCGCATGGAAAAGCCATAAAAACACATTACATATTAAATCCAAATAGTGCACAATGTACACATAGTCTCCCTGCACCACACCAGCAAGTTAAACTAGTTTAAATGGTATCAGAACAAAGGGATTCACCTTTACAGGATAGGAGGGGACAGAACTAGGTTATAAGGTGGTGTTTGGTATCCAGCTGTAGGGTATATTAAGGGCAATATTCCGGTGTTGGTTTGCAGAAGATCGCACACTCCTGTGAATAGTTATGTGCAGGAGCAGAATATAAATATAAACTGTATTTACTGTACACTTGATATGCGGCGGGAACCCAGAGGAGACCATCTGCAAGTGCACCTGGAACAGACATCGCCCACCTATTCAAACCGACCTATGACCTCTCCTGTACTGTAAATGACCATCCCTGTGTCCAATGAACAAAGAGATTACAATTTCCATTGTGTTAGGTTTTGGACTATTGTATAAAAAGCCAGCTGCATGCCTGGTCCCACACAGACTCTGAAGGTCATCTCCCTTGATGACTGAGGACCGGCCGGGAAGTACAGGCGAAACCAAAAATGTATGTACCATTGACTGTAGCCATTTTTCTATTGTATTGTATTGTTGTTTATTGTAACCCCCCCTTTCAGCAATTATATGTTGGTGTGTTGGAACCCAGCATCTTAAATACAAACTGGTGTCGTGTCTCTTTTCCCTGCTAAGGTTATAAGTGTATTTCAGTCACACGTGTAGCTGCTAAGTGCTCACAGGGTATCTGTGGGTGTGTACGCACTGCGTGTACTTTGTACGGCCAGCACGACGTTTGTACGCAAAGTACGTACACGGTACGGGGCTTTGTATGCTAATGGTGTAAAAAGTACGTAGGCTAAGGATTGATTACAGTTGCCGTAGCGGCTCCATTTAAAGTGTATTGAATGTCTTTTAAAAGTGTTGCTTTTAGTCCTGTATGTAAATTAATGTTTACAATTGGGGGCTCGATCCGGTTTTCACATGCTCACAGCCTAGCAGATCATAGCAGACTTAATCTATCAGCAAATGGTGGAAAGTTATCCTACGTAACCTTTTCCTGGTTGGTGGATGTTCTAAAAACCCTATTTGTGTTCTGTTAGATTATGTCTGCTCTGTCTGGTCTGCAGAGGTGCTGATAGAACCCATAGGTAAACAAGAAAAAAGCTATTTAAAAATCTTACATTTGTTTTTGCCGCCAAAAGCGTACACAAAGGGCACCGATACTTTGCATACCCTCTCATATTGTTATGCCACAAGGTTTAGATTGCTAGATTTGTTTAGATCTGTGGGAAATCGGATACATTTGTTGCTATAGTTACATTTGAAATAAAAGTATTTAAGGAAGTAAGTATAAAGCACAACACGCAGGTCTGGCCCAGTCGTAAAGGGTTACACAGAACAAGCGTGGGTTGTGCTTGTGAGTGATTATAGTTAGCATTGCTCACATTTATAGAGGTTGTGGGATTTGTTTTATTGCGGACGCACGGTTTTGTACACGTGGCTCGGACAAAGTACAGGACCGCGCACACAGCGTAAAAGACACGCACGGACGCATGTTTATGCAAAGTGCGTAAGAGTGCGGACGCTAAGTACAAATTACACAATAGTTTAGTTCAATTGAAAGGTGGGATAGTAGTCATAGTACAATAGCACATAACTATCTGGTTTCAAAAGCAGATTAGTAGAAAACTTTTTGTTTAAACTGTATTGCCTCTGAGGGAAAAGCTGCCGATCAGAACGAGTGGAAATTTTCTGTACAGAAAAACAAAGTGTATTTGAGTGAGTGAAAGTAGGAGTGAACGTATTGAACCACGTGAATTCGGGATACCGTCGTTCGGTACACCAAGTGAGTGGAAGCTTGGCGGCGTGAGGCGGCTGACTCACGTTAGTATAGATTGGAATACGTAAATTGTGAGGAGACTTACACAGGAGTGTGGTAGTGAATTGTGAATTGTGACCCATATAGTTTTTTTTATACGCTCCGGCTGAGGTTTCGCAGCTTGTGATTCGATTCCAGTGGTCGTAGGGCGGATAGGTAACAAGTGCCTATACGCTGTGCGATTGTAACGCATGTTTGTGGGTGCGATACATAGCACAACTTGATACCCCTTTTACGAGCTTTTGCGTAAAATCGCGGTATCATTATCGCTGTATAGAGCATACGCAAGCGTGATTTGTGTACAAGTGCATAAAGGGAGTTTTCGCTGGTCTCTCTCAGGAAAATCTCCAACGGCAGATATTTACTGGAAAAGGTAAGTCACTCCTAAAAAACCTTCCAGTAAATATAGGTCGATTAGGGGCCCTAAGTTGGGTATACCGTCTGCTTATATTGAGTATTTTGTTGTTTGTGGGAAAAGGCCCACAATTATGGGAGCCAGTTGCTCAACTAAGAGACGTATGGTAGCCAGGGTTCAGGCAGAAGAGTCGCGGCCCAACGGGTCCGCGAGGTTTATAATGTGTGGGAAATATGGTCCATACGCTGAAGTTTATTATGACGAATGGGTACGTATGACTGACAAAGATAGGGTATCATTCCCTAGGGTGGGCAGCTTTGAGCCAGAGGTATTACAGCCCTTAAGGATAAGGATATGTCTGATAAAATCCAGAAATCAAAGGATTAGACATACAGATTGTTTAAATCTGTGGCAGCAAGAGGGGGATGTGCAAATGGAACAAGCTCGCACAGCATGTTCCAAACCTAGCGGGAAAACAATGACGACCGCACCACCACCACCATATGTTGATGGGGAGAAAGTGGCTATAAGCAATGGTGCATTGGTACAGGATAGGAAAGTGATTGATAAATGTACTAACGCAAACCCTTGCCAGCTGTATCCCATTTTCAATTTTCCCCAGGACTGTGAGCAGGAAGATGAACCCAGCACGATATCAGCACTCTCTCTAGCAGCCACCATACAGGATACTCAGGTGGGCACGGCCCAACCACCAAGGGTTGTAGCAAGGCCCCCTAGCGGAGGGATAAGTGAGGTTGTGTCCACAGGTAAATACGGCACCATACACTATGCAGAGACGATAGCTCCTCACATTATAGAGTCAAATCAGAATGATGTAATTGAATTAAATCCTGTCAGGGTGATTGCAGTCCCCAATGGGAAGACTGACGCTCAGGGAGTAACTCCCATCAGGAACATTGCCATGCATTGTCCTTGGTCCCGAGCAGAGATAAGGGCAATTATGTCAGAATTTCCCGATCCCAGAAAAGATCTAGTCAGATGGCAGAAGTTCATTAAAGAGTTAGGTAACGCCCATGAGCCCACAAATAAAGATTGGCGAACAGTGCTACGGGTGTGTTTACCCTCAAATATTGACACCACAAAATTCATAACAGATTGTAAATTAGACGCAGAGGTACCTCTCACTGATGAATACAATCAGGAGAATGTACGGCAAATCAATCTGCAATTAGGAGTATATTTCCCTACTGTTGTCAAATGGAATAAAATCTTCTCCATAAGACAAAAGGAAGGTGAAATGGCATCCGAATATTTTCATCAGGCACTGCAGGAAATAGCTAGATACACTGGGATCGAGGATATTAAAGATAATGCTCACCATAGGGAGGTAGCTGTTTCAGTATTAATGGACGGGTTAAAAGAGGCACTGAGAACAAAAGTGCAGACCTCTCTACCTAACTGGAGAGGTATCTCGGTGGCTGCATTGAGAGAGACCGCTATCGAGCACGATAGGAACATCAGTAAGCACAGGGAGTCACAGGGAGATAAGCTGATGACAGTAAGTAAACAAGCTCTTACAACAAAACCACATCAGCCAAGACCCCAGACCCCTGATGGTAAGTCACGTGTAGTAATATGCTATAATTGTCAGAAGGAACGACATTACTCAAGGGAATGTTTGAATAAAGGTACACATAATGTATACCGACCCCCTAGACCAGAATATGAACCACGCTATAAAACACATAATTGGGAACAGGGACTACACAGAGGGGAAACACAGAGGTATCCACCTAGGATGGACTGGCAGACCTCCAAAAACTCTCAGCTATCCCCTCACATATCATAGCTGCCAATGCGCTGCAGGAGGGTCCCACTACACAATAGGGGTTTGGCCATACCTGTAGGCTGCCGCCAGTAAAGTTGATTGCTAGCCTTGGTAGTGAACCTGAGGTCACAGTTGATGTAGCTGGTGTACCATTACCTTTTCTTGTAGATACAGGGGCGGCCAGGTCAGTGTTGAATTCCACATCAGGTGTAAAGTCCACAGGAAAAATTATTTTGGCAATGGGAGTAACAGGAACGTTGCAACAATACCCTTTGAGTAGACCTACAGAGATTACGATAGGGCCGTTGCAAACCAAACATTCTTTTCTGCTGGCTGCATTGGCTCCGACTAATCTACTTGGCAGAGATCTATTGTGTAAAATGCGGTGTGTCATATACTGTACTCCTGAGGGTGTCTTTTTAGATATACCTGAGAACCATGCTCAAGAAGTACAAGATATACTAGACACCCCTCAAAGGCTAATGTCGCATTCTACTTTTATAGACACATGTCCATCAAAGGTAGAGGAAATGATCTCGCAAATACCGGGTTCCCTTTGGACCAAAGATGGACACTGGATTGATGGTGAATGTAGCTCCAGTAGCAGTACAAGTAAAAGATAGTAGGATAGCTCCAAAAATCCCTCAGTATCCTCTGAAGCCAGAGGTAGAGTTAGGAGTGTACTCTGTTATAGAGCAGCTGCTACAGCAGGGCATCCTAGTCAGGACATCCAGCACCGCCAATAGTCCCATCTTCCCTGTGAAAAAGAGTGGGGGGAGGGGTTACAGGCTAGTGGAGGATCTAAGGGGGATAAACAAGATAGTTGAGAGCCAATTCCCCGTAGTGCCCAATCCAGCTGTCATCCTCATGCAAATTCCCTCTACTGCAAAATTCTTCACTGTCATTGACCTCTGTTCTGCTTTCTTTTCTGTCCCTCTTCACCCTGACAGCCAATATCTCTTCGCTTTTACATACAGGGGAGTACAGTACACCTGGACTCGTCTTCCCCAAGGTTTCATTGACAGCCCGAGTATTTTCTCCCAGGCCTTGCATGACTGTTTACAATCCTTTCAACCTGAGAGTGGATCAGTACTAATACAGTATGTTGATGACTAATTGTTGTGTTCTGACTCACTCGAATCGTCCTTGAAAGATACGAAACAGCTTGTTTCATCTTTCCCATACAGGACACAAGGTTTCAAAGGATAAGTTGCAGTTGTGCCAGACCAGGGTCAAATATTTGGGACACTGCTTGACTCAAAGACTTAGACACCTCACCGCTGATAGAAAACAGGCGATTCACGACATGACTCTGCCACAAACTCAGCAACAGATCCGCACCTTCCTTGGAATGTGTGGGTACTGTTGAAACTGGATCCCAGGGTTCTCTATACTGGCTTTACCATTGCAAGAAATGGTCTCTTTGAACAAACCGGAACGGATCTCTCACACAGATGAGTCCGAACTGGCATTTGAGAGACTCAAGCAGTGTCTATCACAGGCACCTGCATTAGGTATGCCAGATTATGAGAAGCCCTTCGAATTATACGGTACTGAAAGTGCTGAGTGCGCGGCAGGAGTCTTAACACAGAAACATGGTGATGCCAGCAGACCGGTAGCTTACTACAGTGCACAGTTGGACACTGTAGCGTGGTCTCTCCCCACTTGCTTGCGAAGTGTTGCAGCGATAGCTTTGCTGGTAAGTAAAAGCGAGGACGTAGTGTTAGGACATGAGCTGACCATCCATACACCTCATGCAGTATCAGCCTTACTAAACTCCGCCCAAACCAGACATGTCTCATCTGCTCAGTTTACAAAGTGGGAATTATCACTGATGGCCCCGGTAAACATCACCATTAAGAGATACAGCTCACTAAATCCTGCAACCTACTTGCATGAGGATGAGAATGATGGTGAAGGAGGATTTAGTGCAGATACTGATACGCATGATTGTATGGAATACCTGAATTAAACTTTTACAGCGAGGCCTGACATCAGTGACAATCCACTGGAAGGAGTAGACCTTACTTTCTACACTGACGGTAGTTGCCACAGACAGACGGAATCGGAAGACTTGTGCACTGGATATGCAGTTGTAGATGACGATGGTATCATAGAAGCTGAACCCCTTGGCCCACCGCACTCAGCACAAGTTGCTGAGTTGGTTGCTCTAACCAGAGCGTGTGAATTGGCCAAGGGTAAGTCAGCTAATATATACACAAACTCTAGGTATGCCTTTGGAGTGGCGCATGATTTTGGGGCCCTATGGCGCCTCAGAAATTTCATGACGGCAGCTGGCACACCTGTAGCGCATGCGTCCCACATCAAAAGGCTTTTGTCAGCAATACAAGAACCAGACAGAGTGGCTGTTATCAAGTGCAAAGCACACACTTACAACCAAGACCCAATTTCACTTGGTAACAGCCGGGCAGACAAAGCTGCTAAATCAGCAGCAAGCACCCCCATACAAACGAACATCACATCACTGATGACATTTAACACGGTCAACACACAACAGTTAATTGAAATGCAAAATTTGTGTTCCCTACAGGAAAAGGCAGTCTGGAAGTCGAAGGGGTATGGCCATGAGTCCTCAGGACTATGGATAGGTGGACACGCTAATCCAGTAGCCCCCAGAGCATATCTTCCAAGTCTAGCTGAGGCGGCATACGGTCTGACTCATCTGGGCAAAGAGGGTATGTGCAAGCTGGTAAGAGCCTACTGGTATGCGCCAGGATTCTCTTCTCATGCAGGTAAGAGAGCAATGACATGTTTTACTTGCTTGAGGAAGAATATTGGTAAGACAATACCAACAGAGCCATCCCATATCCCTCCGACAGATGGACCTTTTCAGGTAATACAAATCGACTTCATACAGTTACCACCCTGTAGGAATTTGAAATATGTAATATGTGTTAGTATGTATTGATGTATTTTCCAACTGGGTAGAAGCGTTCCCTGCTGCCACAAATACTGCTACGTTCACTGCAAAGAAAATTGTGCAGGAATTTGTGTGTAGATATGGTATCCCTAGAATGATTGAAAGTGACAGGGGTACCCATATTACAGATGAAGTCTTTCAGGTCATGTGCAAACTGATGGGAATTAATAGCAAGCTGCATACTCCGTACCAGCCACAGGCGAGTGCAAAGGTAGAGAGAGTGAACAGCACTATTAAGAACAAGCTGAGCAAAGTGATGGCTGAAACTGGATTGCTGTGGCCAGAAGCTTTACCACTAGTGTTGTACAGCATCAGAACCACTCCCAGGTCTCCACTTAACTTATCACCCTTTGAAATTCTTTTTGGTGGACAACCTCATGTAATGATAGACCCCCAGGATGATTTGAAATGCAATAAAGAAGTGACTGTGAAATATTTGGTTGGGATGAGCCAGCAGCTGAGAAATCAACAAAGAAATCTAAAGCTGGTGATTCCTGACCTACCGAACAGTATTTGTCATGACATTGAGCCTGGGGATTATGTAATGATTCGAAATTTCTTATGCTCAGGTTTCCTCATAGACAGGTGGGAAGGACCATACCAAGTCTTGTTAACCAGCACGACAGCATTGAAGGTCGCCGAAAGAGAGACTTGGGTCCACTCGTCCCACTGCAAGAATGTTGCTGACCCGGAGAGAACTCGTGACAAAGAGCAGGGTGTAGAGAACCTCGTATCACTAGAGTGTTTGTTTCGGGAAAGTTGAGAGGCAGGACTGTTGAAAGGCACCTGAGCACGGAGAGCAACAAGATCTAGGACGGTTGTCGCACCATTTCTTTTTTTTTCACCCCCCCCCT
The DNA here is from genome assembly GCF_028390025.1 of Pseudophryne corroboree. Lineage (NCBI taxonomy): Eukaryota > Metazoa > Chordata > Amphibia > Anura > Myobatrachidae > Pseudophryne > Pseudophryne corroboree. The sequence goes on from NC_086445.1 coordinate 215,297,118, forward strand.
GCATTTTCCTTCCTTTTCTCCTACTTATTTTCCTCCTTTCCCATAACAAAATGGATCTATCACAAGAGACTGCGTTTCGGGTTCTGCTAGTAATTCTGTTTTTGATCAGGACAATTTGTTTTGGTGAGGGTCCCAGAGAGGTCGAGCGGGGATCTGGAATGGGTTCTGTTGGCGAGTACGAATTTCTAGGATCTCAGGAGCAGCACATCACTCGAGTAAAGGCTGGTATCAGTAAGCTTTCTGGTAGTCATGGAGCTCGGAGGCAATGTGAAGGGTTATTGTCTGAGGAATATTGTATTTGTAGGAATTGTGATAATATAGTCGAGGATGGGTGCATCCAAAGATGTCAGTCCAACCTTAATATCGACATGGACCGCTATCCGTTGAGTGATTACAACTCACTAGTGGGTAAGGTCTTAAACCAGACAGAATGCTGGGTGTGCTCACAGGTACCTCAAGGTCAGAGTAAGTCAGGATTAGCACCATACCCTTTAGCAATAGATGAGGTACTCGAATTACGGGGTGGGAGACCGGTGGACAAGAAATTCAATATCTCCAGGCCCCCTAGCTTGAAGCTCCACCAGTATCATGTAGACAGGTCCTTATTGTGTTTTAATATTTCCAATTACCGAAAACCAGGAAATTGGGAAGTGACGTGGAATAACCAGACAATGACCTTATCACACAGAGCTGATAAGATACCTATTGACTCTAAACTTGTACGCCAGATAGCCAACAGTGGGAGGTATTTTCGGTATAGGTATACACGTGGAAGCAAGACCATGTGGATTGGAAAAGTATCGTCAGGGTATTGTGCCCATATCATCCAGCCCGATACTTGTACTAAGCAAATGAGAGAACTAGGGATTGGTTTCTTTACTTGGAAAGTTTGCAATATGGTGATGTTACATTTTGTCCCCTATGTTCTCCCAGATTAGGCCTATTTTATATGTGGGAGGAAAGCGTACAAGTGGCTTGACCCGAGCTCTGAGGGATTGTGTTATATTGGGAGAGTACTACCGAAGGTCATGACCATAACCCACGATAAAATGAAAGACGTTCACCGCAGTGCTCAGGCTCCTTATACTCATATCCACTATGAACACATCATCAAGAGACACCTCATAGATAAGGCAGAGCACGCAGCCTCTGATTTGATTCACGAATCCACCGGCATTCAGTTCCTTCTTGCATTAGACATCACCCGTACTGCCAGAGGAACTATAAATTATAGGTATATCCATGCGCTAGCGAACTTGATAGATAATATCACTGAGATGTATGATGACACCTTCAGGTATACGAATAGGGAGTTACAAGCCTACAAGAAGGAACTGATCCAGCACAGGATGGTCCTTAATTACGTCACAGCCGTGACAGGTGGGTACTGTGTTACTCTGGCAACTCAATATGGTGTGAAGTGCTGTACATATATTATGAACAGCACTGACGACCCCACGGAGATCATCGATCAGAAGATTAACGAGATCTTGCAGTTGAAGTGGGAGTTCAGGAGGAAGCACAACCTTACCTTAGCGACTGTGGGTAATGAACTGACCGGCTGGGTCTCATGGTTGAACCCACGCAAATGGTTCTCAGGGTTAGGAGAGTGGCCACAGAATGTCATTATGAGTGTGGGGAAGTTTCTCCTTTATATCCTGGGAGTCATCACAATTATTGGTTTGATATTTAGGTGTGTTCAAATTCTAACATGGCGCAAGCACAGCACAAATTTGATGAGTCTAAGGAGCAAGGGCGCTGTTATAGCAGCAGATTTAATTTATGATCCATCCATAGAGACAGTGTTATGATAAGGATTGCAAATGAATTTCATGGCCTGTTTCTTTCACCCGTTTTTCTCTGTTTCCCCTCTGCCCAGATACATCCAACTGGAAAAGACGTCAACCCTACCCAAAATTTTTATGTGAATGTATTTTTATATATGTGTCTTATCTTCATCTCTGCAACCTCCAGCTAATGGCACTCATAGTCGACAGGTGATATCCATATATACTAGCACTCACGTATGTTCCCCCTCCATGTGTCATCAACTAAATGTGCACCCCATTTGTTGAAACAAGAAGCCGAAAAGAGCTCGGTAGTGTTTGTTGGCCCATTTACACCCTTAATACGGGATGAGAAGGATTTAATGTATACTTCGCAATACCTCTAAGCTTATTTAGAACATATACGGCATGATGATACATGCCCCTCAGACACTGATTCATACATACATGCTTTTTACTATCCTACTAAGTCATACATTTCCCACCTACAACTCTCCCCCGATCATCCAAGCTTCTGTATATATTGTATAGGTAATATTTTTCTGTTTATTGATTAGTTAGTGGCAGTTATTGGGGACTGCCAAAGGGTGGACTATCGAAGTAAAAATAATATTGCAGTACACACATCACGTACAAACTACACACAGATGGCCTCCATGCGCGTACTTGCACTGCCGTGCATGCACATATTCGCAATTTGCGTATGGTCGCTCCCGCAGTCCTGCGTATTAGCGCGTGGTATGAGTAATTACGGTAGTGTTTGTAATCACATGGAAAAGCCATAAAAACACATTACATATTAAATCCAAATAGTGCACAATGTACACATAGTCTCCCTGCACCACACCAGCAAGTTACACTAGTTTAAATGGTATCAGAACAAAGGGATTCACCTTTACAGGATAGGAGAGGACAGAACTAGGTTATAAGGTGGTGTTTGGTATCCAGTGATAAAGCCTAATATTTATCTTATTTAAAACTCTCTAAAAGGTTAAAGAACACAGTACGCAATTGACGTATGGAATACCGTAAGAGTACGCACGTTGCGTATCAAACGCTTAGCCGTGGTCGAGACGCACGAGCGGCACGTTCGCTCACGGCTTAGGGCGTACAGGCAAGCACGCTATAGGCTGCCGACTAACGTAATGATACGCTATCAGCATAGCGGACGCTCGGGACCACGAGGAGATCACCAGCGGCGCTGATGCTCACAGTGTTAAACCTTTATAACTATACCATAAACAATGTACTTATACTGTAAACCCTTGTGCAGTGATAAGGTGTAAATGCAACACAGTGTAACCTTGTTAGTTTAAAAGCTGTATGAGCGTATGTGACGCTCAGAGAACCCCTTAGCAATATAATAAACACTCAAATACCGGTCTAAGGGTCTAACGCCTTTTAAGGAAATGAATGAACGTTCAATCACAAAAGAATAATACAGTACAAGTTATACACTACCAAGATAACATAAAATACCTAACCAAGTAACTACACATAAAATACAATAAAGATACAATTGCTTTTAAAGGGGGAAGGAGAGAGAGAGAGAGAGAGAAAGTGAGAGAGAACAAGAGAGAGAATGGCTTATAACAATAAAGACAATATGATTGCAGAGAAACTTACGCACAAAGGGAAACAATCGCATGCGCCTTCTGGATATCCAGCTCCCGATTATCAGTGATGAGAACCGTTGAAGAGAATAGAGAGCTGGCCCAGATCGGCTTGTCCTTTTATACACTACACACAATACAGTACAATGGTCCCTATATTCTTATTGTTCATTGGACACAGGAATTCGTCTTCGCATTATAACAAAAGGTCATAGGTTGATTCATACAGGTGGGCTGTGACTATTCCTAACTGCTCAGGTGGGTGGGAAACTAGGTTTCCCGCCGCATGGGTAATAAAGTGCAAATACAGTAAATGTTCATAAACTTCTTATGTCCATAACTATTCGCGCGAGCGATTAATCCGCTTCAAACCAACACCGGAATATTGCTAATTAAATACTCTTCCGATGGATACTAAACACCACTGTATAACCCCTGTCTGACCCTTCGTATCAAACAAAGAGGGATCTATTTGTCTATGAACATGCTACATTAACTAAACTTTCAGATTCTATCAAAGGGACCATAATCTACAAAATACATTATACACTTAAAATATGTTACGATTGAGTCGCACGCTAGACGTATACAAACTACCGTAAATGCGCATACCGTGCGCCTGCGGGTGCACGCAACAGCGAGTATGCGCACGCACGGGAGAGCTCATGCACGCGCAGCGGGGACACGCATGAGGTGCAAATATGGCAATGTGTAGCGTGATATTTTTCTGACTTTGACAGTCCACCCTTTGGCAGTCACCAATAACTGCCACTTTCTAAAACATTTCAAAAAGAGAAAAATATATGTCATGTGTAAATACATTTCTATGATTGGGTAGGGGAGGAGAGGAGAAGGTAGGAAAAGGGTATGACCTAGTGAGATAGCAGAAGCATGTGTGTATGAATCCATGTTTGGGGGGTCATGTATCATCGTGCCGTACATGTTTTAAATCAAGCTTCGAGGTATTGCGAAGTATACATTTGAATTCCTTCTTATCCCGTGGTACGGGTCTGTGGATGGGCTGTCAAACTTTACCGAGCTCTCTTCGGCTTTTGGTTGCAACAAAATGGGGGAGCACATTTTAGTTGATGATACATGAATGGGGGAATATGTGAGTGCTGATATCTGTGCCTGTATTCCCTATCGACTGTGTGTGTTATTACCTGAAGGTTGTAGAGATGAAGATAAAGAACAATTATGGTAAATGCAGTGATAAACTATGTGAGTTTAATATACATTTGCCGATTGAGGTCTTGTCTTGTGTCTTGTCTTGTCTCGATGTACATGTTGACTGTAGTCTCTTTGTGCTTTTGCCAATAAATGCAAGCAAAGCTTTGTCAATGTCCATAGACTTACAAAAAGTGTTGGGCTAGCGTAAAATTAAAAGTACTAGGGATATGGGGGTCTATGGCATAGTCCATCAGTTGTCTGTGTAAAGGGTTGTCAAATTCTTCTTCCAGGCGGATGTCTCTTTACCTTGGAGGAAAACAAAGGAGAAACGGGTGAAAGAAACGGACCATGGAATCACATTTTCATCACAACATTGTCATTGGGTCATAAATCAAATCAGTCGTTGTTATTACAGTATCTTCACTCCTTAAACTCATCACTCGGGCGCTACGTTTACACTTTGTTAAAACCCGAACGCATCTAAATATCAGACCGACCAATATGATGACACCCAGAATACACAAAAGGAATTTCCCTACATCCATGATAATACCTTGGGTCCATTCTCCTAAACCAGAGAACCAATTTCGCGGGTTCAACCATGACACCCAACTGGTCAGCTCATTACCCACAGCGGCAAGGGTGAGATTGTGTTTCCTTCGGAACTCCCATTTTAATTGCAAAATGTCGTCCATCTTTTGGTCTATGACCTCGACCGGGTCCTCGGTGCTGTTTGTGATATACGTGCAGCACTTTATTCCATACTGAGTTGCTAGGGTAACACAATACCCACCTGTCACAGCTGTGAGATAATTGAGAATCATCCTATGCTGAACCAGTTCTGTTTTATAAGCTTGGAGCTCCCTTCCAGTATACCTGAATGTGTCATCATACATTTCAGTGATGTTGTCTAATAAATTTGCAAGCGCAGATATATATTTATAATTTATCACTCCTCTGGCGGTGCGAGTGATATCTAACGCGATTAGGAATTGAATCCCGGTGGATTCATTGATCAGGTCAGAGGCCGGATGCTCTGTTCTTTCTATTAGGTGCCGTTTAACGATGTGCTCGTAATGAGTGTGAGTATAAGGAGCTTGGGCACCGCGGTGAATATCTTTCATTTTAGTGTGAGATACAGTCATTACCTCAGGCAGTACATTTCCAATATAACATAACCCTTCTGAGTTTGGGGCAAGCCACTTATACGCCTTCCTCCCGCATATGAAATATGCATCATCGGGGAGAACATATGGGACGGAGTAGGACATTACCATATTACACATGTTCCATATGAAATCTCCTAACCCTAATTCTCCCATCTGTTTAGTACACGTATCAGTTTGTACGATATGTGCACAGTATCCTGGTGATACCTCTCCAACTCTCATGGTCCTACTTCCTAGGGTATACCTATATCGGAAATATTTTCCACTACCGGCTATGTGGCGTATAAGTTCTGTATCTGTTGGCATTCTATCGGCTCTGTATGAAAAGGTCATGGTTTGGTTATTCCATGACACTTCCCAATTTCCCGGCTTTCGGGGATTGGAAATGTTAAAACATACTAGGGATCTATCCACATGATATTGGTGGAGCTTCAAACTAGGAGGACTGGAGATATTAAACCTCCTGTCCACCAGTCTCCCACCACTTAGCTCAAGTACCTCCCCTATAGTTAACGGGAAGGGCACTAATCCTGATTTGCTATGGCCTTGAGGTACTTGAGATCATACCCAACAATCTGTCTGATTTAACACTTTACCCACTAAGGAGTGATAGTCACTCAATGGATGCCGGTCCATGTGGATATCAAAACTGGATTGGCATTTCTTGATACACCCATCCTCAACTACATTGTCACAGAGTCTACAGATACAGTTCTCTTCAGCTAACAATCCTTCACAATTTCTTCTATTGTCAATGCTACCAGATCGTTTTCTGATACTCGCCTTACTCGGTGATTATGTTGTTCTTGGAAATCTACGCCTCCATCTTTGTCATCAGAACCCATTCCAGAACCTCTCTCGACCTCCATGGTACTCTCGCCGGAACAGACTGCTCTGGTCAACATCATGGTCAACAGGAAAATCCGGATCACAGTCTCTTGGGGCAAGTCCATCTTATTGGAGGAAATGGAGAAGGATGAGAAGGGGGAAAGAAACAATTGAGGGAGATGGGATGGGAAGTGGAGAAAAACAATAAAAGGGAACAGGGAATCGACAACTGCCAATGATCTTATTATTCTCAATGCTCAGGTGCCGTCTCAGTCCTCCTGAAACAGACACTCCAGTGATACAACTTCCTCTACCGTCTGTTCTTTATCACGGGACCTCTCTGGATCAGCAACCTTCTTACAATGGGACGAATGAACCCAAGTCTCTCTCTCGGCAACCTTTAATGCTGTCGTGCTAATCAATAAGACTTGGTATGGTCCTTCCCATCTGTCAATAAGGCAACCTGAGCGTAGAAAATTCCGTATCATTACATAATCCCCAGGTTCAATGTCATGACAATTACTATCTGGCAAATCAGGAATCACTAACTTCAGATTGTCATTCTGATTCCTTAGCTGTTTACTCATGTTAACCAGGTATTTTACAGTCACTTCATTGTTACACTTCAAATCATCCTGAGGGTTAATCATAACATGCGGTTGTCGACCAAACAGAATTTCAAAGGGGGACAGATTAAGAGGGGACCTGGGAGTGGTTCTGATGCTGTATAGTACAATGGGTTAAGCTTCTAGCCATGTTAATCCTGTTTCTGCCATAACTTTGCTCAATTTATTTTTAATAGTGCTATTCACTCTTTCTGCTTTCGCACTCGCCTGGGGGCGGAACGGAGTGTGCAGCTTACTATCAATTCCCATCAACTTACACATTCCTTGAAAGACATCACCTGTAAAATGGGTACCCCTATCACTTTCAATTATTCTAGGGATACCGTATCTACACACAAATTCCTGCACAATTTTCTTAGCAGTAAACATAGCGGTATTTGTGGCCGCAGGAAATGCTTCGACCCAATTTGAAAACACATCTATACAAACAAGTACATATTTCAAATTTCGACAAGGGGGTAATTGTATAAAATCAATCTGTATTACCTGAAAAGGGCCGCCTGTAGGTGGGATATGAGATGGTTCTGTTGGTATTGCCTTTCCGATGTTCTTCCTCAAGCAGGTAAGGCATGACATTGCTCTCTTACCTGCATGGGATGAGAATCCTGGGGCGCACCAATATGCTCTTACCAACTTGCACATTCCTTCCTTGCCCAGATGAGTCAGCCCATGTGCTGCTTCAGCTAAACATGGAAGGTATGCTCTGGGTGCCACTGGTTTACCCTGTCCATCTGTCCAGAGTCCTGAGGACTCCTGGCCATATCCTTTTGACCTCCAAACTGCCTTTTCCTGTGTGGAACACAAATTTTGCATTTCACACAACTTCTGTGTGTTGATGGTATTGAATACCATCAATTGTGTGGTGTCTGTCTGTCTGGGGGTACCAGCTGCTAACTTAGCAGCTTCGTCTGCTCGGCTGTTACCAAGTGATACTGGGTCTTGGCTATATGTATGTGCTTTACACTTGATAACAGCCACTCTGTCAGGTTCCTGTATCGCTGTTAGAAGTCTTTTGATGTGAGCTGCATGCGCTATCGGTGTACCAGCTGCCGTCATGAAATTTCTGAGGCGCCATAGGGCTCCGAAATCATGGACTACCCCGAAGGCGTATCTAGAATCGGTGTAGATATTGGCTGACTTTCCCTTAGCCAATTCACATGCTCTGGTTAGGGCAACCAGTTCAGCAACCTGGGCTGAGTGAGGTGGGCCTAGCGGTTCTGCTTCTATGGTGCCTTGGTCATCTACGACTGCGTATCCAGTACACAAGTCTCCCGAGTCCGTCTGTCTGTGACAACTACCGTCAGTGTAGAAAGTAAAATCTACATCTTCCAGTGGGTTGTCACTGATGTCAGGCCTTGCCGTGAAATTTTGGGTCAAATATTCCATACAATCATGTGTGTCATCCCTTGTATTAAATCCTCCTTCCCCATCACTCTCATCCTCCACCCTTTGTGCCTGTCCAGGCACACCTGGGAGATATGTTGCAGGATTTAATGCACTGCATCTCCTTATGGTGATGTTTACGGGGGCCATTAATGCCAATTCCCATCTTGTAAACCGCGCTGATGAGACGTGCCTGGTTTGGGCAGAATTCAGCAAGGCTGACACTGCATGTGGTGTATGAATTGTGAGGTTGTGTCCTAGCACTACATCTTCGCTTTTTGTAACTAGCAATGCTATCGTAGCGACACTTCGCAAGCATGTGGGGAGGGATCGCGCTACCGTGTCTAGCTGAGCGCTGTAGTATGCTACCGGCCTGCTGGTATCACCGTGCTTTTGGGTTAGGACGCCTGCCGCGCAACCAGCACTTTCTGTTCCGTACAGCTCAAAGCGTTTCCCATAGTCTGGCATACCTAATACTGGTGCCTGCGTTAGGCACTGTTTAAGTCTCTCAAATGCCATCTCGGATTCGTCTGTATGCGAGATCCGATCAGGTTTGTTTGATGAAACCATCTCCTGCAAAGGTAATGCTAGAATGGAAAACCCTGGGATCCAGTTACGGCAATACCCACACATTCCTAAAAACGTTCTGATCTGTTGCTGGGTTTGTGGCAGAGTCATGTCTCTAATTGCTTGAATTCTATCAGCGGTCAGGTGTCTCAGTCCTTGTGTTAGACAGTGTCCCAGATATTTTACTTTAGGCTGGCATAATTGTAATTTGTCTTTGGAAACCTTGTGTCCTGTGTCTGAAAGATGAAACAGGAGCTGTTTCGTATCTTTCAGGGACGCTTCCAGTGAATCTGAACACAAGAGTAAATCGTCCACATACTGTATCAATATTGATCCACTCTCTGGTTGGAAAGACTGTAAACAATCATGCAAAGCCTGTGAAAATATACTTGGACTGTCTATGAAACCTTGCGGTAATCGAGTCCATGTGTATTGGACTCCTCTGTATGTAAATGCAAACAAATATTGGCTGTCAGGATGCAGGGGTACCGAGAAAAAGGCGGAGCAGAGGTCAATAACAGTGAAAAATTTCGCAGTGGGAGGGATCTGCATAAGGATGACAGCTGGATTTGGCACTACGGGGAACTGACTCTCAACTATTTTGTTAATCCCCCTTAGATCCTGTACTAGCCTGTAACCCCTCCCCCCACTCTTTTTCACAGGGAAGATGGGACTATTGGCAGTGCTGGATGTTCTTACCAGAATGCCCTGTTGTAGCAAGCGCTCTATTACGGGGTATACTCCTAATTCCACCTCTGGCTTCAGAGGGTATTGTGGGATTTTTGGAGCTATCCTACCATCTTTTACTTGCACAACTACTGGAGCTACGTTTGCCATTAATCCAGTGTCTTGTCCATCTTTAGTCCAAAGTGACTCTGGTATTTGGGATGTCATTTCTTCTACCTGGGATGGATTTCTATTTATCATATCAGTATGTGACATTAATTTTGATGGGGAGTCTAGCATGTCTCGCACTTCCTGAGCGTGATTCTCAGGTATGTCTAAGAATACACCTTCAGGAGTACAATAAATGACGCACCCCATTTTACACAATAAATCTCTTCCCAGGAGATTAGTCGGTGCCGGTGCCGCCAGCAAAAAGGAATGCTTGGTATGCAAAGGCCCTATTGTAATCTCTGCTGGTTTGCTAACAGGGTAGTGCTGGACTACTCCCGTTACTCCCATGGCTGGAATTGTCTTACCAGTGGTTCTCATGCCCACTGTCGAATTTATCACTGATTTGGCCGCCCCCGTATCTACAAGGAAGTTTAATGATTTACCAGCTACATCAATTGTGACCTCGGGTTCACTTCCAAGGCTTGCAATCAATTTAACTGGCTGCAGATTACAGGTATGGCCACACCCCTATTGGGTATGGTGACCTCCCTGAATCGCGCTGGCAGCAACTACTTGAGAAGGGGGTAAATGGGAACTACCAGAGACTTGCCAGTCTCTTTTTGGGGGAAACCTTTTTGTTTCCCCTGCATGTGGCTCATGACTCCGTCTCTGCGGTCCCTGATCCCAATTTCGTGTGTCATGTCGTTGTCTAGGGGGTTGATATGATTTTTGTGTGTTTTTCACTCTACAGTCTCGTGCAAAATGTCCCTCTCTATGACAGGAATAACAAGTTACCACATTTGACTTACCCACAGGGTTTGGAGATTTATACAAAGGTTGCCTTGTGGTCAGGGCCTGTATACTTACGGCCATTAACTTATCACTTTGTGACTCCCTGTGTCTGGTGATATTCCGATCGTGATCAATAGCAGCCTCTCTCAAAGTAGCCACCGACAGACCTCGCCAACATGGTTGCGTGGTCTGTACCCTTGTCCTCAATACCTCCTTTAAACCATCCATTAACACAGATACTGCTACCTCTCTATGATTTGCATTTGTCTTAATGTCTTCTATGCCTGTGTATTTAGCCATTTCCAGTAGTGCCCTATGAAAATACTCAGCAGCTGTTTCTGACTCTTTTTGCTTAATGGAGAAAATTTTGTTCCATTTAACTACAGCTGGAAAATACTCTTTTAACTGTAAATTTATCCTCTTTACATTGTCTTGGTTGTACCCGTAAGGGGTACATCTTCATCTAATTTACAGTCAGCTAAAAATCTTGCTGAGTCGACATTGGAGGGTAAACATGCCCTCAGCAATATCTGCCAGTCTTTGTTATTGGGCTCTACAGTATTCCCTAGATCTCTAATGTATTTCTGGCTAGCAACTAGATCCTTCCTAGGATCAGGGAATTCAGACACTATTGCTCTTAATTCCATTCGGGAAAATGGACAGTGCATGGCAATGTTTCTGACAGGAGTAACTCCTGAAGTATCCGTTTTCCCATTTGGCACTGCTATTACCCTAACGGGATTAAGTCTAATAACATCATTCTGAGTAGATTCTACAGCTTGTGGTGAAATGGTTTCAGCATAGTGTATGGTGCCGTACTTACCCGTTGATACGACCTCACCTGTCCCTCCGCTAGGGGCCTTGGATACTAATCTTACGGGTTGGGTCGTGCCCACTGCTGTTTCTGATATGGTGGCTGCTAGAGAGAGTGCCGATAGTGTTGTTGACTCGTTTTCTTGATCACACTCCTGGGGAAAGTTTAAAACAGGGTACAACTTGCACGGGTTAATATTTGCATTACTCATCTTATTCATATTATCCTTAACATTTATACAGTTACTAAGTGCCTGTTTATCACACATTAGTGCGTCATTCTCTGCAACCAACTTCTCTCCCGTTATGTAAGGTGGCGGTGGTGCCGTAGCTATCATTTTCCTGATAGGGTTAGATCCAGCCGCCTGAGCCAATCCTCTCTGTATTTCACCCTCCTGTTGCCATAACTGTAAGTAGTCATAATGTTTGATCCGTCTCTTTGTTGATTTAATGAGACATATCCTTCTCCTTAGATTTTGTAACACATCTGGGCTAAAACTACCTACCCGTGGAAACTTTTCCCCGTCATGCACAGTCATCCTTTCCCATTCATCACATAAAACCTCTGTGTGTGAACCGTATTTTTCACACATTACATACCTTGCCGACCCGATTGGCCGGTTTACTGAATCAACCCGAACCGAGGTTGATCGCCCCCTACCTGAACAACTGGCCCCCATACTTGCAGGTGTTGCTTTCACTACCTCTGACCTTCAAATCAGGGTCTTCAGCGAACCCTTACAAAACCAAGATGTTCGGGGTAGGCCGACGGTGGCAGTTTACCGAGTACTCCACTCACTCGACCACGCCGACCAATACGCCCACACACTGCCTTAGCGCTGGCGTACTCGACCTAGGGCCCCTGCGACCTGAACCGCTATTTACTGGAACATGCGAGTGTGATCCGCAGAGCACTTAACCCTTTCCAGTAACTATTGGTTGCTGGATAGTTCCTGAGTGACCAGCGAACCTCCCTTAAAATAAAAAAATTACACAAATCATGTTAGAATGTACAAATAGCGTTTATGACCCCTTTCGTACGCAAATGGTACTGGGTCAGGTTACTAACTAATGCACACAATTACGTGCGGTACAATCGTTCTGCACATAAGCAACTAATCTTATGTGCGGAGCGACCAGTGGAATCGAAAATTACGGCTGCGAATTCCTTCAGCCAGAGCTTTAATGGCCTATATGGGTTCCGCACCAACCCTTCCTGGTGTTGTGCTACTTTTCTCTATAGCGGACTTCTTAGTCTGCTGTACCTAGACCTCCTGGTCTGTTCCGGACCTCCTGGTCTGTGCTACAGTAGACCTCCTGGTCTGCTATACTCTAATGCTCAAATTTATGTTTAACAAGGGATGCCTCCCCAGCCACCATGCACGTCACTTACATGTATGTACCTCACGAGAACTCGACTTCTTGTGGTTCAACCCAAAAATTGTAAAAACTTATATATACAAACACTCACCACATGTACACTTTAATTTTATTTCTGCGCAGAAATTCCTTTCATTCAGTAAACAGTCTAGACCAGATGAGTCGCAAATTGGAGAAGGATCTATTAGCTTAAAATTTTGGACACTAAAATTGACTTGCGCTATTTATCGCGTTGCCTCCTTTTCGCCTGTTAAAAATAATACTATCGTGTGATTTGAATTATGTGGGCGTACCCGGACGCTCCGTTGCGTAATATACGCTACGTGCGTCGGCCTTTGTGTTGCGTACACTAGTCTCACCCTTTTGTTAGAGACACGTGTATGCCAGCCAGATATGTCCACAGAAATACAGTTAACACGTTTATCAATGTAGATGATCTTTAATTGTAATCATCTACCGAGCACCACACAGGTCTCTCCTTGTATCTTAGGCAAAGCTGTGTGCGTGCTTTACAAATTACCCCTTAATGTATTACTTTTACTCTTTAACTACTAATAGCAACAAATCTTTCTTAGCACGTTATCAATTGTGAAATGGCAAACAGGAGAGTGATATGTGAAAATACACGGATGAAAAGAAATGCAGATGTATGCGTGCGTGCGTACGCAAGACAGAACAGAGAAAAAAAACAGTTTTAAAAGACACTAGCGTATTGTTCTTACCTCCGGTTCCGGATTCCTTTAGCACCCTTTACTAAGTGAAGCAGACGCTTATCTGGTCATCACTACGAGGAATATTACCTCCCGCCCTTTGCTGACCGATAATGTCTGCTGAAATTACCTAGTGCAGATATGTGAAGGACGGACGAGCCGCCAATTGATAAAGCCTAATATTTATCTTATTTAAAACACTCTAAAAGGTTAAAGAACACAGTACGCAATTGACGTATGGAATACCGTGAGAGTACGCACGTTGCGTATCAAACGCTTAGCCGTGGTCGAGACGCACGAGCGGCACTTTCACTCACGGCTTAGGGCATACAGGCAAGCACGCTATAGGCTGCCGACTAACGTAATGATACGCTATCAGCATAGCGGACGCTCGGGACCACGAGGAGATCACCAGCGGCGCTGATGCTCACAGTGTTAAACCTTTATAACTATACCATAAACAATGTACTTATACTGTAAACCCTTGTGCAGTGATAAGGTGTAAATGCAACACAGTGTAACCTTGTTAGTTTAAAAGCTGTATGAGCGTATGTGACGCTCAGAGAACCCCTTAGCAATATAATAAACACTCAAATACCGGTCTAAGGGTCTAACGCCTTTTAAGGAAATGAATGAACGTTCAATCGCAAAAGAACAATACAGTACAAGTTATACACTACCAAGATAACATAAAATACCTAACCAAGTAACTACACATAAAATACAATAAAGATACAATTGTTTTTAAAGGGGGAAGGAGAGAGAGAGAGAGAGAGAGAGAGAGAAAGAAAGTGAGAGAGAACAAGAGAGAGAATGGCTTATAACAATAAAGACAATATGATTGCAGAGAAACTTACGCACAAAGGGAAACAATCGCATGCGCCTTCTGGATATCCAGCTCCCGATTATCAGTGATGAGAACCGTTGAAGAGAATAGAGAGCTGGCCCAGATCGGCTTGTCCTTTTATAACTACACACAATACAGTACAATGGTCCCTATATTCTTATTGTTCATTGGACACAGGAATTCGTCTTCGCATTATAACAAAAGGTCATAGGTTGATTCATACAGGTGGGCTGTGACTATTCCTAACTGCTCAGGTGGGTGGGAAACTAGGTTTCCCGCCGCATGGGTAATAAAGTGCAAATACAGTAAATGTTCATAAACTTCTTATGTCCATAACTATTCGCACGAGCGATTAATCCGCTTCAAACCAACACCGGAATATTGCTAATTAAATACTCTTCCGATGGATACTAAACACCACTGTATAACCCCTGTCTGACCCTTCGTATCAAACAAAGAGGGATCTCTTTGTCTATGAACATGCTACATTAACTAAACTTTCAGATTCTATCAAAGGGACCATAATCTACAAAATACATTATACGCTTAAAATATGTTACGATTGAGTCGCACGCTAGACGTATACAAACTACCGTAAATGCGCATACCGTGCGCCTGCGGGTGCACGCAACAGCGAGTATGCGCACGCACGGGAGAGCTCATGCACGCGCAGCGGGGACACGCATGAGGTGCAAATATGGCAATGTGTAGCGTGATATTTTTCTGACTTTGACACCAGCTGTAGGGTATATTAAGGGAAATATTCCGGTGTTGGTTTGCAGAAGATCGCACGCTCCTGCGAATAGTTATGTGCAGGAGCAGAATCTAAATATTAACTGTATTTACTGTACACTTGGTATGCGGCGGGAACCCAGAGGAGACCATCTGCAAGTGCACCTGGAACAGACATCGCCCACCTATTCAAACCGACCTATGACCTCTCCTGTACTGTAAATGACCATCCCTGTGTCCAATGGACAAAGAGATTACAATTTCCATTGTGTTAGTTTTTGGACTATTGTATAAAAAGCCAGCTGCATGCCTGGTCCCACACAGACTCTGAAGGTCATCTCCCTTGATGACTGAGGACCGGCCGGGAAGCGCAGGCGAAACCAAAAATGTATGTACCATTGACTGTAGCCATTTTTCTATTGTATTGTTGTTTATTGTAACCCCTCTTTCAGCAATTATATGTTAGTGTGTCGGAACCCAGCATCTTAAATACAAACTGGTGTCGTGTCTCTTTTCCCTGCTAAGGTTATAAGTGTATTTCAGTCACACGTGTAGCTGCTAAGTGCTCACGGAGTATCTTTGGGTGTGTACGCACTGCGTGTACTTTGTACGGCAGCGCGGCATTTGTACGCAAAGTACGTACACAGTTACGGGGCTTTGTATGCTAATGGTGTAAAAAGTACGTAGGCTAAGGATTGATTACAGCGGCCGTAGCGGCTCGATTTAAAGTGTATTGAATGTCTTTTTAAAGTGTTGCTTTTAGTCCTGTATGTAAATCAACGTTTACAGTGTGTGGAGTGTCTGTGGTCTACATTAAGCAATGTCCAGGGACTCTGTGTCATATGCTGCAGAAGATATGTCCTCTCAGGATGATCTCATTCCATGTAATCAGGATTGCACTGGTTTAGCACAGATTCCAGCAAGGGAGCCCGAGTGGTTATCCTCTATCAAATCTATGATTTCTCAGATTTCAAATAGGGTTGCACAAAATGAATCTGCAACTCAGGCTTTACAGAACTCTGTGGCAGTCTGGCCCAGTTCTGGTACATCAGGGCTCCCCGCTGTATATTCACATAAACGTGCTCTTGCTCAGATCATGCAGGATGATACTGATACTGACACTGCAGATGGTGACGGGGATGTGTTGCGGGGGTCTGCATCTCTTGCAAAAGGGGTGCAGTTGATAGTGGCTATTAGGGATATGTTGAATATTGCTGATACAACACCTGAGCAGGTTGAGGAGGCTTACTTCACAGAAAATAAGAAAGCCTTGCTAACCTTCCCTGCATCAAAGGAATTAAATGCTATATTTGAAAAGGCTTGGGAAAACACGGATAATAAATTCCAGATACCTAAAAGGGTTTTGGTAGCATTTCCTTTCCCGGTAGAGGATAGGAAAAAATGGGAAAACCCGCCTATTGTTGACGCGTCAGTGTCCAGACTCTTAAAAAAGGTTGTTTTACCTGTTCCAAGATCTACCGCCTTGAAAGAGCTGGCTGAACGTAAAAATAGGATTTTTATAACTACCGGTAAATTATTTTCTCCTAGTCCGTAGAGGATGCTGGGGTCCACTTTAGTACCATGGGGTATAGATGGTTCCGCAGGAGCTATGGGCACTTTAAGACTTTTTCAGAGTGTGAACTGGCTCCACCCCCTCCTCCAGACCTCAGTATAGGAACTGTGCCCAGGGAGACAGACAATTCGAGAAGAGGATTTACTTTTAAGTTAATGGTGAGATTCACACCAGCTCGCACTTCAACCATGCCGCACAACATGGCATTCAAACTAACACATGCTAACCAGCATACACATTACAGCAACGAGCTGAAAATAATTTTAACACAACACCTGTGTAATACTTAGAACAAAATAACTACTGCAGGTAAAGAACGCACTGGGTTGGGTGCCCAGCATCCTCTATGGACTAGGAGAAAAGGATTTACTGGTAGGTATAAAAAGGCTGTTTTCTCATTCGTCCTAGAGGATGCTGGGGTCCACTTTAGTACCATGGGGTTATACCAAAGCTCCAGTACGGGCGGGAGAGTACGGATGTCCCTGCAGGACCGACTGACCAAACTTTAGGTCATCAGTGGCCAAGGTGTCAAACTTGTAAAACTTAGCAAACGTGTTTGTCCCTGACCAAGTAGCTGCTCAGCAAAGTTGTAATGCCGAGACCCTCCCCCGGCAGCCGCCCGGGATGAGGCCACCTTTCTAGTAGAATGGGCATTCACCAAATCCGGCATTGGCAATCCTGCCGCGGAATGAGCATGCTGAATCGTACCTCTGATCCAATGCGCAATAGTCTGCTTAGAAGCAGGACACTCAATCTTGTTGGGAGCATACAGGACAAACAGTGCCTCTGTTTTCCGTACCTGAGCTGTTCTTGCAACATAAATTCTCAAAGCTCTGACCACATCCAGAAACTTTGAACCAGCGAAGGTGTCAGTAGCCACTGGCACCACAATAGGTTGGTTTACATGGAAAGAAGAAACCATCTTTGGTAGAAATTGCTGACGAGTTCTTAGCTCATCCCTAACTTCATGGATTATCAAGTAAGGGCTCTTGTAAGACAAGGCCCCTAACTCAGACACCCTCCTTGCGGATGCCAAGGCCAACAGCAAGACCACTTTCCAAGTGAGAAACTTCAACTCTACCTCCTGGAGAGGTTCAAACCAATCTGATTGAAGGAACTGCAATACCACATTAAGATCCCATGGTGCCATAGGAGGCACAAATGGAGGTTGGATGTGCAGAACCCCTTTCACGAACGTCTGAACTTCGGGAAGGGAGGCCAATTGTTTCTGAAAGAAAATGGACAAGGCCGAAATCTGGACCTTGATTGAACCCAATCGTAGACCAGCATCCACACCTGCCTGAAGAAAATGGAGAAAACGTCCTAACTGAAACACTTCCATTGGAGCCTTCTTGGTTTCACACCAAGACACATATTTTCTCCAAATACGGTGGTAATGTTTAGACGTTACTCCTTACCTGGCCTGAATAAGAGTGGGAATGACTTCTTTGGGAATACCCTTTCGAGCTAGGATCCGGCGCTCAACAGCCATGCCGTCAAACGTAGCCGCGGTAAGTCTTGATACATGCACGGCCCCTGCTGCAGCAGGTCCTCGCGAAGAGGAAGAGGCCGAGGATCTTCTATGAGTAACTCCTGAAGATCTGGATACCAAGCCCTCCTTGGCCTGTCTGGGACAATGATGATCACTCGAACCCCTGTTCTTCTTATGATTTTGAGAACTTTTGGTATCAGTGGAAGTGGAGGGAAGACATACACCGACCAAAACACCCACTGGGTCACTAGTGCATCCACTGCTATTGCTTGAGGGTCTCTCGACCTGGAACAATATCTCTGAAGCTTCTTGTTGAGATGAGATGCCATCATGTCTACTTGAGGAACTCCCCAAAGACCTGTCACCTCTGCAAAGACTTCTTGGTGGAGGCCCCATTCTCCTGGATGGAGATCCTGTCTGCTGAGGAAGTCCGCTTCCCATTTGTCCACTCCTGGAATGAAAATTGCCGACAGAGCTCTTGCATGTCTTTCTGCCCAGAGGAGGATATTTGTCACCTCTGCTATTGCTGCTCTGCTTTTCGTTCCGCCCTGACGGTTTATGTACGCTACTGCTGTTACATTGTCCGACTGGATCTGTATGGTTTGATCTTGAAGAAGATGCACTGCTTGTAGAAGGCCATTGTAAATGGTTCTCAACTCCAGAACGTTTATGTGAAGACAGGCTTCTTGACTTGACCATCTTCCTTGGAAGCTTTCCCCCTGTGTGACTGCTCCCCAGCCTAGGAGACTTGCATCCGTGGTTACTAGGACCCAGTCCTGAATCCCAAACCTGTGTCCTTCCAGGAGGTGAGAACTGTGCAGCCACCACAGGAGCGAAATTCTGGCTTTGGATGACAGGATTATCCTCTGATGCATGTGTAGATGGGAACCGGACCACTTGTCCAATAGGTCCCACTGGAATACTCTGGCATGGAATCGGCCAAACTGTATGGCCTCGTAGGCCGCTACCATCTTCCCCAACAACCGAATGCATTGATGAATCGACACTCTTGTTGGTTTCAGAATTTGTTTGACCATTCTCTGGATTTCCAGAGCCTTTTCTACTGGAAGAAATAGCCTCTGTTCTTCTGTGTCCAGTATCATCCCCAGAAACGATAATCTTGTCGTCAGTTCCAACTGTGACTTTGGAAAATTTATGATCCAACCGTGTTATTGAAGTACTGTCAGGGAGAGTGCAATGTTTTGCACCAACCTTTCCCTGGACCTCGCTTTTATCAGGAGATCGTCCAGGTAAGGCATTATATTGACTCCTTGTTGTTGGAGGAGGACCATCATCTCCGCCATCACCTTGGTGAACACCCTCAGTGCCGTGGAGAGTCCGAACGGCAACGTCTGAAACTGGTAATGACAATCCTGCACTGCAAATCTCAGATAAGCTTGATGTGGAGGATAGATAGGAACATGTAAGTAGGCATCTTTTATGTCCACTGACACCATGAATTCCCTTTCCTCCAGACTGGAAATCACTGCCCTCAGAGATTCCATCTTGAATTTAAACTTTTGCAGGTACTCAGTGTTTTCAGATTTAGAATCGGTCTGACCGAGCCGTCCGGTTTCGGAACTACGAAAAGGCTTGAATAAAACCTTTCTCCTTGTTGTGACAAGGGAACCAGGACAATAACTTGATCCTGACACAATTTTTGTATTGCTGCTGATACCACTTCCCTGTCTGGGATAGAAGCTGGTAAGGCCGATTTGAATGGGGGAATGTCTTGAAACTCCAGTTTGTACCCGTGGGACACTATATGTAAGACCCACGGGTCCAGGCCAGATTGAACCCAAATCTGACTGAAGAGTTTCAGACGTGCCCCCACTTGAGCGGACTCCCGCAAGGGAGCCCCAACGTCATGCTGAAGATTTGGCAGAAGCAGAGGTCGATTTCTGCTCCTGTGATCCAGGAGAGGCTGTCGATTTTTTTTCCTTTTCTCCTTCCTTTACCCGCAAAGAAAGGGGATCCTTTACCCTTTTTGTATTTATTGAGCCGAAAGTACTGCATCTGAGAGTGATGTGTCTTTTTCGCCGATGCAGGAGCATTAGGCAAAAATGTCGATTTACCTGCGGTAGCCGCAGTAACTAAGGCATCCAGCCCATCTCCAAACAAGGCCTTGCCTTTATACGGGAGAGCCTCCATATTCCTTTTGGAATCTGCATCAGCATTCCATTGGCGAATCCACAACGCCCTACGTGCTGAGATCGCCATGGTAGCAGCTCTTGATCCCAAGAGACCAATATCTTTCATGGCTTCCAGCATGTATGCAGCAGCGTCTTTGATATGACCTAACGTTAGGAGTATCTCGTCTCTATCTATTGTGTCAATGTCTGATGACAAGTTTTGACCACTTTTAAATAGCACTATCCACCCATGCACAGGCAATGGTAGGCCTGAGTAGCGTCCCATTGGTCACATAAATAGATTTCAACGTAGTCTCTAACTTGCGGTCTGCCGGCTCCTTTAGTAAAGCCGGCCAGGCGCAGGGAGAATCACCTTTTTTTGTTAACCGTGACAGGGCACTGTCTAAAATGGGGGGTGACTCCCACCTTTTCCTGTCCTCTGCAGGGAAAGGCTAAGCTGCCTGAATTCTTTTGGGAATCTGAAATTTCTTTTCAGGGTTTGTCCAGACTCCCTCAAAGAGACTGTTCAGTTCATGAGATGGAAGGAAAGTTACATTAATTTTCTTCTCTTTATTAAAGTAAGCCTTCTCCTGTGGTAAAGGAGGGGGCTCCGTAACTTCTACCACCTCCTTTATAGCAACAATCATGTATTGAATGTTTCTTGCTAACTTTGGATCTATTCCCCTGGAATCACTAGTGTCGACACAGGAATCAGAGTCCGTGTCGGTATCAGTTTTGACTACTTGTGCAAAAGATCTTTTTTGTGAACCCGAGGGGTCCCCTGTGGATGAAAAGGCAGAACTATTAAAAATCACATCTTCCACGGATTTTCTCCAGTTTTCTGCATGAGACTCAGACTTATCCAATCTCTTACTGATATGATTCACACTATCACGTAATTCTTTCACCCATCAGGCTCGCGGTGCAACGGCAGCGCCACCACATTACAACTCTGTGTCCCTAAAATTGCTCCCTCAGGGGGAGAGCTCCCTGCCTCAGACATGCCACACACGTGCACAATCACACCACAGACACTCCCAGGCTTATTGGGAACAGACCCACAGTAAAATCTGTCAGAAGGACACAGAACAGGATTTGCCAGCTCACAACTCAGCGCCAAGGAAAAAATCCCTTTGTCATGTACCTTGTACACAGAGATCTTAAGCGTTTATGTAATGCCAATAATATGACTGAGCACCCAAATTACACTCCCCCCCCCCCCTTTTTGCACCCTGATACTTGATTCAGAAGTGGAGAGGAGGATCAGCGGTTCTTCCCCTGCAGCAGGTGGGAGAAAATGGCTCTGAACAGTGTGCTGGCTACCTGAGGAAGAAGCTCCACCCCCTGTAATGGCGCGTTTCCCCTCAGAGCTAATCTCTAATCTTTATACTGGCGGGGGTGTAGGACTGTGCCACAACATCATATGCTACCTTTTGCCAGTGAGAGTAGGTTTCATGCTGCCCAGGGCACCTCCCCCCCACCGCCCCGCCCTGCTGGGCTGTGTTATGGATAGCATGCTCACGCAGCGTTCCCGTTCGCTGTGATGTACCTTAAGCCATCCCGATGACCGGAGGTCCCTCTTGCAGATCTCCGGTAACACTACTCACCAGTCTTCTGACTTCTGGCTCTGTTAGGGGGGTGACGGCGTGCTGTGGGAGTGAGCGCATAGCCGCAGCTAGTGTTCAGTACCCTTCAGGAGCTAATGGTGTCCGGTCAGCAGAAGCAGAGCCATGAAACTATAAAGGAAGCTGGTTCCTACTTCTTCCCCCTAAGTCCCACGAAGCAGGGAGACTGTTGCCAGCAGTCTCCCTGTAAAATAAAAAACCTAAATAAAGTCTTTTAGTAGAGCTCAGTAGAGCTCCACTAGAGTGCGACCAGTCTGCCTGGGCACGTTTTCTAAACTGAGGTCTGGAGGAGGGGCATAGAGGGAGGAGCCAGTTCACACTCTGAAAAAGTCTTAAAGTGCCCATGGCTCCTGCGGAACCGTCTATACCCCATGGTACTAAAGTGGACCGCAGCATCCTCTAGGACGTATGAGAAATTGATGATACGCTCAAATCCATGTACATGGCTTCTGGGGCAATCCTACGTGCCACTATTGCCAGTGCTTGGATTGCCAAATCTCTAGTAAAGTGGTCAGGCACGTTACTTGAGGATTTGGATACTATGGAGAAATGTGACGTTGAATTGTTTTTACGTAACATTCAGGATTCGGCAGGATTTCTGGTAGAATCCATGAAAGATCTGGGTTCCATGGCTGCGGGGATTTCCTCCATGTCAGTATCAGCTCCTCGAGGACTGGTTGCACCAGTGGTCTGTCGACGCAGAATCCAGGAGAAGTGTGGAGACCCTACCCTACACAGGTCAGGCTCTCTTTGGGGAAGCGTTAGATACGTGGATCTCCACGGCTACGGCTAATAAGACTCCCTTTCTTTCCTCAGCTACACCTGCTTCGAAGAAACCCTTTTCTTCAGTTACATTACAACCCTTTCGGTCTAACAAGCCCAGAAAGGCCAAGCCGTCCAACACCTTCTTTCGGGGAGGTCGGTCCAAGTTCAAGAAACCTGCGGCTGCAGGTTCCCAGGAACAGAAACCTGCTTC
Organism: Pseudophryne corroboree; assembly: GCF_028390025.1. Taxonomy (NCBI): domain Eukaryota; kingdom Metazoa; phylum Chordata; class Amphibia; order Anura; family Myobatrachidae; genus Pseudophryne; species Pseudophryne corroboree. Next base: position 215,320,170 of record NC_086445.1, read on the forward strand.
AGGTACACCAAAGTTCTCTGCATGACGATGGACTGCATGCCCTGGAGGTGGGGCCAGTGGGAGCGAGACTCAGACGTTTCAGTTGTGTCTGGGTGTCCTCCGGCCTGGACCCCTGGGTGCAAGATACTGTGTCCCAGGGGTACAGGCTGGAATTTCAAAATCTCCCTCCTCACCGATTTTTCAGATCAGGCTTGCCAGCTCTGCTGGCAGACAGGACTATCCTGCAAGAAGCTGTCCAGAAGTTGGTGGAGGCACAGGTCATTGTGCCAGTACCTCCTCATATGCAAAACAAAGGTTACTATTCAAACCTTTTTGTGGTACCGAAACCGGATGGTTCAGTCAGGCCCATTCTGTACTTAAAGTCACTAAACCCCTTTCTGAGGGAGTTCAAGTTCAAAATTGAGTCTCTAAGGGCAGTGCATCAGGTCTGGAGGAGGGGGAATTCATAGTATCCCTGGATATCAAGGATGCGTACCTCCACATTCCGATTTGGCTGCCGCATCAAGCTTATTTTCGATTCGCATTGTTGGACTGTCATTTTCAGTTCCAGGCCCTCCCATTTGGGCTCTCCACAGCACCGAGGGTATTCACCAAGGTGATGGCGGAAATGATGATTCTCCTCCACAGACAGGGGGTGAACATAATTCCGTATCTGGACGATCTGCTGATAAAGGCATCGTCGAAAGATCCATTACGGATCTGTTACGGTCCATAACACTCACGACCTGGCTTCTCAAGGAACATGGGGGGTAATTCCAAGTTGATCGCAGCAGGATTTTTGATAGCAATTGGGCAAAACCATGTGCACTGCAGGGGAGGCAGATTTAACATGTGCAGAGAGAGATAGATTTGGGAGGGGTGTGTTCAATCTGCAATCTAATTTGCAGTGTAAAAATAAAGCAGCCTGTATTTACCCTGCACAGAAATAAAATAGCCCACCCAAATCTAACTCTTTCTGCACATGTTATATCTGCCTCCCTTGCAGTGCACATGGTTTTGCCCAATTGCTATAAAAAATCCTGCTGCGATCAACTTGGAATTACCCCCATGGTTGGATCCTGAATCTTCCAAAATCACAATTGACACGGAGGTGCAGAGGGTGTTTCTCCGATAGGAAAAAGCGTTGGTGATTCAAACAATGGTCCAGGTTGTCCTGAAGGCAGCCCGGGTGTCAGTTCATCAGTGCATTCGCCTTCTGGGGAAGATGGTGGCCTCTTATGAGGCTCTGCAGTATGGGAGGTTTCACGCTCAGTCCTTCCAACTGGACTGGATCTCCTGGACAAGTGGTCGGAATCCCATCTACACATGCACCAGAGAATACGTCTGTCGCCAAAGGCCAGGATTTCACTCCTCTAGTGGCTGCAATTACCTCACCTTCTAGAGGGCCGCAGGTTCGGGATTCAGGACTGGATCCTTCTAACCACGGATGCAAGTCTCCGGGGCTGGGGTGCAGTCACTCAAGGGGAAACCTTCCAAGGAAGGTGGTAAAGTCTGGAAGCCGGCCTGCCAATAAACATTCTGGAACTAAGAGCCGTCTACAATGGTCTTCTCCAAGCGGCCCATCTTCTGAGGAATCAGGCCATTCAAGTGCAGTTGGACAATGTGACAACAGTGGATTACATAAACCGACAGGGTGGAATGAAGAGCAGAGCTGCAATGGCAGAGGTTACAAGAAGCATCCTCTGGGCAGAAAAGCACGCGTTGGTGCTGTCAGCAATCTTCATTCAGGGAGTAGACAACTAGGAAGCAGACTTCCTCAGCAGACACGATCTCCATCCAGGGGAATGGGGTCTCCATCCGGAGGTGTTCAAGGAGGTGACAGATCTTTGGGGCGTACCCCAGATCGACATGATGGCCTCTCGTCTCAACAAGATGCTTTGGCGGTATTGTTCATTCAGGGGACCCGCAAGCAGTGGCGGTGGATGCCCTAGTGACTCCGTGGGTGTTCCAGTCGGTGTACGTGTTTCCTCCACTTCCACTCATCCCAAGAGGTCTAAAACTCATAAGGAGAACAAAGGTTCAAGCGATCCTCATTGCTCCAGACTGGCCAAGAAGGGCTTGGTACGCGGATCTTCTGGATCTACTGCAAGAAGAGCCGAGGCCTCTTCCTCTTTGGGAGGACCTGCTGCAGCAGGGGCCGTTCGCCTATCAAGACTTACCACGGCTACGTTTGACGGCATGGAGGTTGAACGCTTGATACTAGCTCGGAAGGGCATTCCGAACAATGTTATTCCTACACCGATACAGGCTAGGAAAGGAGTAACGTATAAACATTACCATCGAATTTGGAAAGAATATGTATCTTGGTGTGAGTCCAAGAAATTTCCTGCGGTGGAGTTTCAACTGGGACGGTTTCTCCTCTTCCTACAAGTTGTTGTGGATATGGGCCTGAAGTTGGGATCTGTGAAGGTCCAGATTTCGTTCCTTTCCATTTTCTTCCAGAAACAATTGGCTGCCCTCCCTAAAGTTCAGACCTTTTTGAAAGGAGTTCTGCACATCCAACCTCCCTTTGTACCACCTGCGCCGCCTTGGGACCTTAACGTGGTGTTGCAGTTCCTCCAATCAGACTGGTTCGAGCCTCTAAAGGAGGTTGAGGTAAAATTTCTTACGTGAAAGGGTGTCACGTTGTTGGCCTTAGCTTCTGCTAAACGTGTGTCGGAGTTGGGGGCTTTGTCCTGTAAAAGCCCATATTTGATCTTCCACGAAGATAGAGCTGAGCTCCAGACACGTCAGCAGTTTCTTCTGAAGGTTGTGTCGGCATTTCATATCAACCAACCTATTGTGGTGCCAGTGGCTACTGACTCCTCAGTTTCATCAAAGTCCTTGGATGTTGTAAGGGCTCTGAAAATCTATGTGAAGACGACTGCTTGTCACAGGAAATTGGACTGTTTGTCCTGTATGATCCCAAGAAAATTGGGTGTCCTGCTTCTAAGCAGACGATCTCTCGCTGGATCAGGTACACTATCCAGCACGCGTATTCTACGGCAGGCTTTCCGTGTACTACGTCTGTCAAGGCCCACTCTACTCGTAAAGTGGGTTCTTCCTGGGCGGCTGCCTGGGGTGTTTCGGCGTTACAACTTTGCCGAGCTCCAACTTGGTCTGGGTCGAACACGTTTGCAAAGTTCTACAAGTTTGATACTTTGGCCTCTGATGGTCTGAAGTTCAGTCAATCACTTCTGCAGGAGCCTCCGCGCTCTCCCTCCCGTTCTGTAAGCTTTGGTACATCCCCATGGTACTAATGTGGACCCCAGCATCCTCTAGGACGTAAGAGAAAATAGGATTTTGGTTACCTACCGGTAAATCCTTTTCTCGTAGTCTGTAGATTATGCTGGGCGTCCGCCCAGCACTTAGTTTTCCTGCATTTGTTATCTGGTTCAGTACAACTTTGTTGTTAGTTGAGTACTACATTGTTACTTGGTAAGTAATGTTTCAGCAGTTGCTGGGTTTTCAAGCTAAGTTAGCTTGATGTGCCTTATATGTGTGAGCTGGTATGAATCTCGCCACTGTCTGTGTTAAATCCTTCTCTCGAAGATGTCCGTCTCCTCGGGCACAGTTTCTATACTGAGGCTGGTAGGAGGGGCATAGAGGGAGGAGCCAGCCCACACTCTCAAACTCTTAAAGGGCCAATGGCTCCTGGTTGAACCGTCTACACCCCATGGTACTAATGTGGACCCCAGCATCCTCTACGGACTACGGAGAAAAGGATTTACTGGTAGGTAACCAAAATCCTATTTTTGGCTCCATATTTATTACTACCAGTTATTTATATAACACACACACATTCCGCAGCGCTTTTACAGAAAATATCTTGGCCATTCACATTAGTCCCTGCCCCAGTGGAGCTTACATTCTATATTCCCTACCACATGTACACATTCACACTAGGATTCATTTTGCTGGGATCCAATTAACCTACCAGTATGTTTTGGGAATGTGGGAGGAAGCCGGAGTAGCCGGAAGAAACCCACGCAAGTACAATAAGAATATACAAACTCCGCCCAGGTAGAGCCATGGTGGGAGTCGAAGCAATGACCTCAGTGCTCTGAGGCAGTAATGCTAACCATGACACCATCCGTACTGCCACCAGATTCTTAGTTCTTTGTAAGAATATTTTTATGTTTATCCCAGGCATGGTTAAATTGCTTTCACTTCAGTGTTTAAGAATGAATTTACAGCACCAAACATGGAATTGCTATATACAAATGTCAAGTTAATTTGTAATGCCATTAAGCTGGGTACACACCTGAACAACTGTGCGACCCAGTGACGTGATGTAACCATTCATCTCATCAATCATCATTATTTGCTTTATGTAACAACACAGCATTATCCATGGAGTTCACTGTTAAAGCATACAGTGATTACTCCCATTCTGAAAAAACAAAGGGGTAAATATACTAATATGGTAGTTCTATTTAAGAGATTCCAGGCAATATCTTCTAGAAGATGCTAGATGAAGATGCTAGATATATGAGAAGTAGACTCTGGTTGCTATGGGCAACATCCCATCTTAAATAGAACTACCTTCTTAGCAAATTTACCCCAAAGTTCTGACCCTCTCATACTACCGTCCCATCTCTCAGCTCCCTAGACTCTCCTAGCTACTTGCTTACACTCACCTCACACACTTTCTTAATTCACACAACTTAATGGACCCACTTCAGTCAGGCTTTCATTCACAACACTCCACAGAGACAGCACTGACTAAAGTAGTAGTGAATGATCACTGCGAAGTCCAAAGGCCATTACACACTTCTTATTCTTCTAGATCTCTGCTGCTTTTGACACTGTTGACCACTCTCTTCTCATACAAACACTACAATCCTCTTAGGTCTTCAAGACACAGGCCTTTCTTGGTTCCTATTCTACCTATGTAATTTTTCCTTCATTGTCCGCTTCTCTGAACCCACCTCCTTTTATTAACTCTTTCAGTTGGAGTACCGCAAAGGCTCAGTCTTAGGTCCTCTGCTTTTCTCGCTCTATACCACATCTCTTGGCAAACTAATCAGCTCTTTTGGATTTCAATATCATCTGTTCACAGATAATACTCAAATCTACCTATCATTCCCAGATTTATCACCATCTGTATTGATCCACGTCACTGAATGCCTTTCTGCCGTTTCATCTTGGACGTAATCTTGCCACCTCAAACTTAATATTTCCAAAAGAGTTAATTATATTTCCACTGGCACATAATAGTTACCAATCTGAAATCTCTATTGCTGTTGAGAAGTCCATAATCAATCCTACCCCACAAGCTCACTACCTAGGTGTCATCCTTGACTCTGATCTGTCCTTTGTTCCCCACAATCTCCCTCAAAATTGTTACATGCATCTAAAAAACATATCCAAAATACGACCATAAATTACACAAGACACTGCAAAAACTTGAATCCATGCTCTCATTACCTACTGCATGGACTATTGCAATAGTCTTCATACTGCTCTTTCCAAGAACCTCTATCCACTACCATCCATTCTGTATGCAGCTGCAATGCTAATCCTCCTCGCTAGACGTTCATCTGCTGCAGATCCACTGTCAGTCTCTCCATTGGTTACCTGTATTCTACCGTATTCAATACAAAATACTTTTTACTCACACACAAGGCCATTAACCAAACTACACCACTGTTAATCTCTGTTTATCACAAAATATCTACCAACACGACCTCTTCACAAGATCTGTCTCTCATCCACACTCGCTCCCATTCACGATTGCAGGACTTTCTTCGGGCTGCACCAACTCTGTGGAATGTCCTAACACACACACACACACACACACACACACACACACACACACACACACACACACACACACACACACACACACACACACACACACACACACACACACACACACACACACTCTAAGACTCCTCTAGTTTACAAAACTTCAAGTGTTCACTGAAAACTCCCCTCTTCAGACTAGCTTATCACATTCCAGAACCACTCACTCAACCTTCCTCAGTTTTCCTATCCAGTTACATCCCCTCTGTACAGTCTACACATATTTTCTCTTTCTTCACCTACCCATCCTCCTGACCCCAGACCAACATCACCGTGTGATCAATTTACATAGCCCACCAAGAATCTTTGCAATCCAGTAGACAATTATGCAATAAATAGCACCTATTCTTATGTATCGATGCCTATTTCCATATAGATTGTAAGCTTTCGAGCAGGGCCTTCCTACCTCTATGACTGTTCTTATTACCAAGTTTTGTTTTATCATTGTTGTTTCTAATTGTAAAGTGCAATGGAATATGCTGTGCTATATAAGAAACTGTTAATAACTAAATAGATGTGAAGTGCAAATTAATGTCCCAGTATTGTTTGTCGAAGTCAAAAATATCACATAGAGAGAACATACAGACTCCACACATATGAGTCGCTATGCTTGCAAATACGCGCAGCGAGCACAGCAATATATGGTAACATACGCATTTACACAGACATGCCACAGAGATAGATTCGACACATATTTCATACAGCACATAATTATAACATATCAAGCGCCAGACATGTTTTAAAATTATATAATGGAGTAATGTCATGTATGTGTATTATTTGAACGAAGAAAGATAGACATGTCGTGTTTGGTATAACAGTAACCAGATTAATGTGTAGATTAATTTGATGCTTGTTATTAAGTTGTAGCTCATTGCAACAAGTAGATATGATTAAATGTATGAAAGCTAAAGTCACTCTTATTAGAACAATGAATTTTCTGGAAGACAGTATGATTGTAGCCTGACCAGTGGCTATCTCCTGTAATTACACCATCAGGGCTGGACCTTGTTAGCATACGAACAGACCAGTGACTCATCATGAATGAGAAAGTTCCCTCCCTTAGACTAGTCTGTGCACTCCCCCAAACTACATAGTATATTGCTGAAGAGACACACAGAAGTCTCTCTTCTTTTTCCCCTGGGTTCTGAGCGAGATGGAGTGTTGGTAATATTTTGCTTCTGTTAGCTGGAGTTGAGAGCTAAAGATGGAGGAACGGGTGTGTAGTGAGCATTGAGGGAGATGGTATTGTATGCTGGTCTTTAACTGTATGTATTTGATTTAGTTTGTATTAACTGCTTACTGTATAAATTGTAACCATGTAACTATATGTATACTGTACATTGTGATATATTGAATACATATCCTTTTAATAACAAATATATACATCAATGAGCCTTGGAACTCAGATAATGTGTGGGTGTATTGTTTTCTCTTATGGGATGCAGTGTTTTGCGAAGTACAGCGCACTTTTATCGTATATGGTAATAAGATGCGCCTGGCGTCTACAGTATATATTAGAGTGGGCATTTTAAATATTTGTTAGAAAGCAATTTGGTATTTACAGATGAGGGCTGTGTCCGCGATATCACAGTCTTAATGATGCACTGTACATTAAAAACGCGGCTGTGATCGACCGGCTAATGATGGACGCATCGCGACGCTGATGAATAACATCCACGTGTATTGTTGTGTTACCAGTAAGCTGCTGATATGAAATTCAAGGGACAATGTGTTTCTCATAATATTTAAGATGCTAAAGCGTATTTTTATTGTTGCAAAACAAAGTTCAAATAAGTCATATTGTGTTTGATTCAGATTGGATTGTTTATCTGTTAAGATTTAAAAGTACATTTAAAAGTTGCTGCATAGCCTTGATATAGTTTTTTTTTTAAAAACTCAGGCCTAAAGTAACTTTGGTGCCAGTGTGGTGTGCGATTTCTAACCACATGGTCTGTCCACCATCTTGTGTAAACCTCATGGATGTGGAAGGGGGAGGAGCAGTGGCCATTTTAGGAAGGTCACTTTCTAAATAGCTGATTTTCAGTCTGCTCAGAACAATCAGTTTCCTTTGTCACATCCAGCACCATTTATGAGTTACCAATGCATTTATTTAACCCATGCCATAGTCAATTACAAATAGTTTCAATTGAGCCTAGTGAGAGTAAATGGTGAGATAAGTAAAAAAAATTCCTTCTTGTCAGTGAAAAAAAAAAAAAAAGAGTTTTGTTTTCTTTCTTTTCTTCCGAGACTTTTGGAGTATAGCCATTGAAATGCAAATTAACCTGTGTAACTACTTTTTTTTAATAGTGAAAAGTAAATATCTTTGATATGCAAATTAGAGGCAGTGAAGAGGTAAGGTGTCTCATAGGAGGCTAGTAAATGATATATAAATATATATATATATATGTATATAAAATATATTATTATTATAATTATGTGTATTTTTATATCAGTGTATGTTCTGCAAGATAGCTATCCAATCTGAATCACAGCATTTAAATTATAGGTTATTAGTCATTATAGATCTGTGTGAAATCGGATACACTTGTTTGCTATATAGATAAATTTGAAGTAAATGTATTTAAGGGAGTAATTATAAAAACACAAAACGCAGTTCTGGCCCAGTCGTAAAGGGTTATACATTACAAGTGTGGGTTGTGTTAAGTGAGCGATTATAGTTAGTATTGCTCACATTTATAGAGATTGTGTGGTTTGTTGAATTGCGGACGTACGTTGTACACATGGTACGGACAAAGTACAGGGTCGCACACGCGGCGTAAAAGGCACGCACGGTCGCGTGTTTATGCAAGGTTGCGTAGAATTACAGGCGCAAAGTACAAATCACACGCTAGTTTGTTCAATTAAAAGGTGGGATAGTATACCTTAAATACAATAGCACATACTGTAACTATCAGATTTCAAAAGCAGGTTACTCTAAATTTAGTTTAAAAACTGTAAGCACCTCTGGAATAAAGTTACTGACTTAAGGGAGTAAAACAATTTTCTGTACAGAAAAAACAGGCGTATTTGAGTGAGTGAAAACGGAGTGAGTGGAGCTGAACCCGGGAATTTGGGATCCCGTCGTTGGTACACTGGGTTAGTAGAGGCCCGGTGGCGTAGGGTTCGCTACCTTGCATGATCAGAACTATGTGGTCTAGGTGTCCCAAATCTAGGTGGTCTAGGTGTTCTATAGCAATCGTAGAGCATATAGATAACTAGTATCTATAGGCTGTGTGATTGAATCGCACGTCCGTGTGTTCTATACAGCACAATGTGATACCATTGTTTCATAGGTGCTGTGGAAAAGCATACGCAGACATGATTGTATAGACAAAGGGGTTTTTCTTTGATAACGTCGGGAAATCTCCCTGGTGGGCTTCCACTGGAAAGGGTGAACAATAGTTATCTAATTTCTCTGTTTTTCACCCTACAAAAAAATTCCAGTGGAAAGATACCGAAAAGGAATTTTTCGCTGCCTCTCTCAGGAAAATATTCCAACAGAACCTCCACCGAAAGAAGTTACGGTGCTGTAAGGTCTTATAGGAGCCCTAAGTTGGGTACATTGCGATCCACTATCGACAGTGTATCGTTGTACTGGCCAGCGTGGGCGAGAGAGAGTGAAAGGCGCTCGAGTAACTTTCACCGTCTGCTTGCATTGAGTATTTTGGTGATGTGGGAACGGCCGAGAAGGCAAGACCCACAAATATGGGAGCCAGTTGCTCAAGTAAGAGACGTATGGTAGCCAGGGTTCAGGCTGAAGTTATTATGTGTAGGAAATATGGTCCACACGCAGAGACTTTCTGGTTCTGAATGGGTATGTATGACTGCGGAAGATAGGGCATCATTCCCTAGGATGGGCAGCTTTGAGCCAGAAGTACTGCAGAACGTAAAGATTAGAATATGTCTGATAAAATCTAGAAAACAAATGGTCAGACATACAAATTGTTTAAACCTGTGGCAGCAAGAGGGGTTGGTGAGTTTGATCCTAAGGTATTGCAGGTGGTATGTCTAACCAAAGTCATATAAGACAAGAATGGAAATATAAGAACTGTTTGAACTTGTAGCAACAATAAATAAGTAGGAAGAAAAAGAGAAAGCAAGTACACCACCATATGTAGATGTGGAAGCAGTTACGGCCAGCATACAAACTATAGAAAATAATAAAAATATGAAAAATATGACTGTAACCTATATATGTACTAATGAATGTTGAAGTTTTATTTAGGAGAAGGAGACCTGATTGGTTTCAGCCATTTCTCATGCACTCAGAGGAGTATCCAACCCGTAAAAGAAGAGTGGTAGCCTGCGGGGGAAGTGGCTGAGACCAGTGGAACTGGTAAGTATGGTATCATTCGTGTACATATATAGTAAAAAATAAAAATCAAGAAAGTAACGTCAGAAATGGAGAAAAACCCATCCGCACATTAGTATTTGCCAGTAGGAAAGCGGACAGAGACAGGGTAACCCCCGGGTATTTCTTTTAGTTACCATATAAGAAGTATTCATTCCTAGTAATGCCCCTAGTCAAGATGAGCTTGGAAATGTTTGTTGGACCATGACCCTTAATACGGGATGAGAAGGATTGAATGAATACTTTGCATGACCTAGAAGCTTGTTAAAAATTTTTTTTTTTGTCTTTTGCAGTAATAGAAAACTCTCCGTCTGGATAAGATCACTGGTAAACACTAATTCGGCAAATGGGAGGTGGCTGTCTCTGTGCTAATGGACGGGCTCAATACGGCATTGAGGGTCAGTGTGCAGACTTCTTTGCCAAATTGGAAAGGGGTCACAGTAGCTAATCTTAGAGAGTGTGCTATTGAACATCACAAGAATATTGCTAGGTGCAGAGAATAACAGGTGGAGAGGTTGGGGACGGTAAGTATACAGGCACATACAGGAAAGACCCATCAGTCCAAACCCCAGATCCCTAATGGTAAGTCAAGGTCAATAATATGTTACACTTGTAGGAAGGAAGGGCATTTTGCCAGAGATTGTAGGAGTAGTAGGACACATAGTCAATATAGACCCCCTAGACAGAAAACACAAGCCACATTATTAAACACATAGACGGGACCAAGGGACATATAGTAAAGAATCACAAGCCATATAGAAAACACAGATTCGGCTAATGGGAAGAACAAAATAAATGCAACATTACCCTTTGACAAAACTTGCTGGGGTTAAGATGGGGCCTCTAAACTTTTGCTTATTTTTCCTAACAGAAATGGCCCCTGATTAACTTAACAGGAGCTTTGTTAAGATATGATATACATATTGGCCCTCATTCCGAGTTGTTCGCTCGCTAGCTGCTTTTAACAGCATTGCACACGCTAGGCCGCCGCCCCCTAGGAGTGTATCTTCGCTTAGCAGAATTGCGAACGAAAGAGTAGCAGAATTGCGATTAAAAATAATTCTTAGCAGTTTCTGAGTAGCTCGAGACTTACTCCTACACTGCGATCAGCTCAGCCCATTTCGTTCCTGGTTTGACGTCACAAACACGCCCTGCGTTCGGCCAGCCACTCCCCCGTTTCTCCAGACACTCCTGCGTTTATCCTGGCACGCCTGCGTTTTTCCGCACACTCCCAGAAAACGGTCAGTTTCCGCCAAGAAACACCCACTTTCTGTCAATCACACTCCGATCACTTCAACTATGAAAATTCTTAGTTCGGACGTGAGTAAATCTACTAAGTTTTGTGCTAAATTACTTAGCGCATGCGCACTGCATACCATGCGCATTTTTGCCTTAATCGCTCAGTTGCGAAAATCGGCAACGAGCGAACAACTCTGAATGACTCCCATAATGTGCTCCAGCTCAGGAAGTACAAAGTATGTTAGACACCCACGAAGACTAATGTTACATTTCACTGCTCTAGATTCATGTCCATCACAGGTAGAGGAAATTATCTCACAGATACCGGGTTCCCTATGAACTTAGGATGGACAGGACACTGGATTGATGGCTGGGATAGTCCCAATAGTGATACAACAAACACAGAATATTTTTTAAGGGGAGTAGACCAAGTAGAGAATCACTTCCCCGTAGTGCCCAATCCAGCTGTCATTTTAGTAAAATCTTCTCCACCTCTACAAACTCATCTGTCACCAACCTCTATTCTGTTTCTCCAGTTTCCTCTTCATCTTTTGCGTTCACACAGGGTGGTACAATACATGGACCCGATTACAGTTCAAACACTACATGCCTAATTGGTCCTTCAGAGTTCTGCCCGAACCCAGTATATCTCACCAGCACGATAACACCAGTATTACTGCAGTGTGCCTTGTCATGAACAAAGGGTGGAGGAAGGATGAGAATACTGGTGAAGGGAAATTTTGTATAGACACTGATACGCCTGTTGGTGAATGGCAAACCTGACATTTTTCTTTTTCATTTTCTCCTTCTTTCTCTCTAGAGATGTTTTTTTTTTGTTATGCTCATGGTACTCGACATTGCAAACACACAAATTGACTTCGTACAGTTAACACCCTTTAGGAATTATTGTTATGTATTGGTGTGCACTGATGTTTTCTCAAACTGGGTAGAGGCATTTCCTGCCGCCACGGATGCTGTGTTTACCGCAAAGAAAAATTGTGCAGAAATTTGTGTGTAGATAATGGTACATCTAGAAGTAGGAGCAAAGCTTGGAATTGGACTATTGTGATCATAGATACTGCCACTAGTATTATGTAGCATCGGAACTACTCCCAGATCTTCACTTAACAAATCACCCTCTTCGAAATTTGTTTTTGTTTTGGTATTTGTGTTTTTGTTTGGAAGACAACCTCATGTCATGATTGATCCGCACAGTGATCAGAAATACACCAATGAGGTGACAGTACAGTACCTTATTGAGATGAGCCAGCATTTGAGAACTTGACAAAAGAACTTGAAACTATTGATTCCTGGTATGCCAAATACAGTCTTGATTGTGAACCAAGAGACTGTGTGATTGTTCTTACGCTCAGGTTGCCTAAAAGACAGGTGGGAAGGACCGTACCATGTTTTCTTAACAGCACTATCCCAGTGAAAGTAGCCGAGAGACTTGGTTCCATGATTCCCATTGCAGGAAAGTCGGTAGTCCGGAAGGAACTCGTAAATGGAGTGAGATCGCAAAAGTATCACCAGAGAGTCTGTTCCGTGAAGACTGGGAGGCGGCACTGTTGAACACTACCTGAGCGTGCTAAAGGATCACAGAAAGACCAGTCGTTGTAATTGATTTGCTATGGACAAGAGTTGGTTTGTTCTATTTCTCTTTCCTGCTGACAAACATGTTGTTTTTTTCCAGGACATTCTATTTTTGGAGGTTTTTTTTATGAGGAGTAGAGTGTGGGACTGGAACTGGTTCTGGAGGAAGGAGTGATTTCCTTATAGGATCCCAGGATTAGCCAGTTTGTTAAAGCTAGAGAAAAATCAAAGGTCTAGTAGTTATGGAGTTCGGAGGTAACGTGATAGGCTATTGTCTGAGGAATACTGTATTTTGTAGTTATTGTGACACCATATTTGAAGATGAGAGCATCCAGAGATGTCAGTCTAGCAATAAGATGACAGACATCCGTTGAGTGATTACTACTCACTAGTGGGAAAAGGTCTTAAACCAAACGGAATGTTGGATGTGCTCACAGGTACCTCTAAGACGAAAAGATGCAGGATTAGTGCCATATTTTTTTTTTTAGAGTTAGCTGAGGTACTTGAATTATACGGAAGATCCACCAGTACCATAGATAAATCCTTGGTATGTTTAAATCTCACCAATTTCAGGAAATTGGGAGGTAATCAGGAACAATCAAACGATGGCTATTCACACATTGCAGATGAAGAGCTCATTAATATATGTGGAAGAAAGGTTTATGAGTGGCTCTCCCCGAACTCCGAAGGCTTATGTTATTTAGGAAGGACACTACTTATAACCCTTGTTCAAAGATTAAACAGACCTAGCATACATTCCAGAAATGGAAACAAATGTTCAGAAAATGATAGGAATATGTAAATCATGAAAATTTTATGTCACTTTCACGATTTGTTTGTGTCTTCTTCATCTACCCCGCAGAACCTCAATCGAATCCGAACATCAGTGTACAAAGACGTAGGTACATGTATGTGTGAAATGTTCGTCCAAATCAGACATTATAGGCCAAAGCACTGTCCCAGCATACTCTATAGGTTGAATGTTGTCCCACACCCAACCAGTGGTCCCGTGACCGCCGAGTGCATATAGAGGATGTCTCGTCCTCCTCCCTGTCTTCCCCAAATATGGTCAAACATCTGATTTGTGAAATGAATACATACTTGTGTGTAGGTCACCGATTATTGTCCGAAATATTTTTTGCTTATGTTAATAATTGATGGCAGTTATTGTTTATTGCCAAAAGGTGGACTGTCGAAGTCAAAAATATTACATAGAGAGAACATACAGACTCCACACACATAAGTCGCTATGTTTGCAAATACGCGCAGCGAGCACAGCAATATATGGTAACATACGCATTTACAGACATGCCAGAGATAGATTCGACACATATTTCATACAGCACATAATTATTAGAGATGAGCGCCGGAAATTTTTCGGGTTTTGTGTTTTGGTTTCGGTTCCGCGGCCGTGTTTTGGGTTCGACCGCGTTTTGGCAAAACCTCACCGAATTTTTTTTGTCGGATTCGGGTGTGTTTTGGATTCGGGTGTTTTTTTCAAAAAACCCTAAAAAACAGCTTAAATCATAGAATTTGGGGGTCATTTTGATCCCAAAGTATTATTAACCTCAAAAACCATAATTTACACTCATTTTCAGTCTATTCTGAATACCTCACACCTCACAATATTATTTTTAGTCCTAAAATTTGCACCGAGGTCGCTGTGTGAGTAAGATAAGCGACCCTAGTGGCCGACACAAACACCGGGCCCATCTAGGAGTGGCACTGCAGTGTCACGTAGGATGTCCCTTCCAAAAAACCCTCCCCAAACAGCACATGACGCAAAGAAAAAAAGAGGCGCAATGAGGTAGCTGACTGTGTGAGTAAGATAAGCGACCCTAGTGGCCGACACAAACACCGGGCCCATCTAGGAGTGGCACTGCAGTGTCACGCAGGATGTCCCTTCCAAAAAACCCTCCCCAAACAGCACATGACGCAAAGAAAAAAAGAGGCGCAATGAGGTAGCTGACTGTGTGAGTAAGATAAGCGACCCTAGTGGCCGACACAAACACCGGGCCCATCTAGGAGTGGCACTGCAGTGTCACGCAGGATGGCCCTTCCAAAAAACCCTCCCCAAACAGCACATGACGCAAAGAAAAAAAGAGGCGCAATGAGGTAGCTGACTGTGTGAGTAAGATAAGCGACCCTAGTGGCCGACACAAACACCGGGCCCATCTAGGAGTGGCACTGCAGTGTCACGCAGGATGGCCCTTCCAAAAACCCCTCCCCAAACAGCACATGACGCAAAGAAAAAAAGAGGCGCAATGAGGTAGCTGACTGTGTGAGTAAGATAAGCGACCCTAGTGGCCGACACAAACACCGGGCCCATCTAAGAGTGGCACTGCAGTGTCACGCAGGATGGCCCTTCCAAAAAACCCTCCCCAAACAGCACATGACGCAAAGAAAAATAAAAGAAAAAAGAGGTGCAAGATGGAATTGTCCTTGGGCCCTCCCACCCACCCTTATGTTGTATAAATAGGACATGCACACTTTAACCAACCCATCATTTCAGTGACAGGGTCTGCCACACGACTGTGACTGATATGACGGGTTGGTTTGGACCCCCCCCAAAAAAGAAGCAATTAATCTCTCCTTGCACAAACTGGCTCTACAGAGGCAAGATGTCCACCTCATCATCATCCTCCGATATATCACCGTGTACATCCCCCTCCTCACAGATTATCAATTCGTCCCCACTGGAATCCACCATCTCAGCTCCCTGTGTACTTTGTGGAGGCAATTGCTGCTGGTCAATGTCTCCGCGGAGGAATTGATTATAATTCATTTTAATGAACATCATCTTCTCCACATTTTCTGGATGTAACCTCGTACGCCGATTGCTGACAAGGTGAGCGGCGGCACTAAACACTCTTTCGGAGTACACACTTGTGGGAGGGCAACTTAGGTAGAATAAAGCCAGTTTGTGCAAGGGCCTCCAAATTGCCTCTTTTTCCTGCCAGTATAAGTACGGACTGTGTGACGTGCCTACTTGGATGCGGTCACTCATATAATCCTCCACCATTCTTTCAATGTTGAGAGAATCATATGCAGTGACAGTAGACGACATGTCCGTAATCGTTGTCAGGTCCTTCAGTCCGGACCAGATGTCAGCATCAGCAGTCGCTCCAGACTGCCCTGCATCACCGCCAGCGGGTGGGCTCGGAATTCTGAGCCTTTTCCTCGCACCCCCAGTTGCGGGAGAATGTGAAGGAGGAGATGTTGACAGGTCGCGTTCCGCTTGACTTGACAATTTTCTCACCAGCAGGTCTTTCAACCCCAGCAGACTTGTGTCTGCCGGAAAGAGAGATCCAAGGTAGGTTTTAAATCTAGGATCGAGCACGGTGGCCAAAATGTAGTGCTCTGATTTCAACAGATTGACCACCCGTGAATCCTTGTTAAGCGAATTAAGGGCTCCATCCACAAGTCCCACATGCCTAGCGGAATCGCTCCGTGTTAGCTCCTCCTTCAATGTCTCCAGCTTCTTCTGCAAAAGCCTGATGAGGGGAATGACCTGACTCAGGCTGGCAGTGTCTGAACTGACTTCACGTGTGGCAAGTTCAAAGGGCATCAGAACCTTGCACAACGTTGAAATCATTCTCCACTGCACTTGAGACAGGTGCATTCCACCTCCTATATCGTGCTCAATTGTATAGGCTTGAATGGCCTTTTGCTGCTCCTCCAACCTCTGAAGCATATAGAGGGTTGAATTCCACCTCGTTACCACTTCTTGCTTCAGATGATGGCAGGGCAGCTTCAGTAGTTTTTGGTGGTGCTCCAGTCTTCTGTACGTGGTGCCTGTACGCCGAAAGTGTCCCGCAATTCTTCTGGCCACCGACAGCATCTCTTGCACGCCCGTCGTTTTTTAAAAAATTCTGCACCACCAAATTCAAGGTATGTGCAAAACATGGGACGTGCTGGAATTTGCCCATATTTAATGCACACACAATATTGCTGGCGTTGTCCGATGCCACAAATCCACAGGAGAGTCCAATTGGGGTAAGCCATTCTGCGATGATCTTCCTCAGTTGCCGTAAGAGGTTTTTAGCTGTGTGCGTATTCTGGAAAGCGGTGATACAAAGCGTAGCCTGCCTAGGAAAGAGTTGGCGTTTGCGAGATGCTGCTACTGGTGCCGCCGCTGCTGTTCTTGCGGCGGGAGTCCATACATCTACCCAGTGGGCTGTCACAGTCATATAGTCCTGACCCTGCCCTGCTCCACTTGTCCACATGTCCGTGGTTAAGTGGACATTGGGTACACCTGCATTTTTTAGGACACTGGTGAGTCTTTTTCTGACGTCCGTGTACATTCTCGGTATCGCCTGCCTACAGAAGTGGAACCTAGATGGTATTTGGTAACGGGGGCACACTGCCTCAATAAATTGTCTAGTTCCCTGTGAACTAACGGCGGATACCGGACACACGTCTAACACCAACATAGTTGTCAAGGCCTCAGTTATCCGCTTTGCAGCAGGATGACTGCTGTGATATTTCATCTTCCTCGCAAAGGACTGTTGGACAGTCAATTGCTTACTGGAAGTAGTACAAGTGGGCTTACGACTTCCCCTCTGGGATGACCATCGACTCCCAGCAGCAACAACAGCAGCGCCAGCAGCAGTAGGCGTTACACGCAAGGATGCATCGGAGGAATCCCAGGCAGGAGAGGACTCGTCAGAATTGCCAGTGACATGGCCTGCAGGACTATTGGCATTCCTGGGGAAGGAGGAAATTGACACTGAGGGAGTTGGTGGGGTGGTTTGCGTGAGCTTGGTTACAAGAGGAAGGGATTTACTGGTCAGTGGACTGCTTCCGCTGTCGCCCAAAGTTTTTGAACTTGTCACTGACTTATTATGAATGCGCTGCAGGTGACGTATAAGGGAGGATGTTCCGAGGTGGTTAACGTCCTTACCCCTACTTATTACAGCTTGACAAAGGGAACACACGGCTTGACAAATGTTGTCCGCATTTCTGGTGAAATACTTCCACACCGAAGAGCTGATGTTTTTGGTATTTTCACCAGGCATGTCAACGGCCATATTCCTCCCACGGACAACAGGTGTCTCCCCGGGTGCCTGACTTAAACAAACCACCTCACCATCAGAATCCTCCTGGTCAATTTCCTCCCCAGCGCCAGCAACACCCATATCCTCCTCATCCTGGTGTACTTCAACACTGACATCTTCAATCTGACTATCAGGAACTGGACTGCGGGTGCTCCTTCCAGCACTTGCAGGGGGCGTGCAAATGGTGGAAGGCGCATGCTCTTCACGTCCAGTGTTGGGAAGGTCAGGCATCGCAACCGACACAATTGGACTCTCCTTGTGGATTTGGGATTTCGAAGAACGCACAGTTCTTTGCGGTGCTTTTGCCAGCTTGAGTCTTTTCAGTTTTCTAGCGAGAGGCTGAGTGCTTCCATCCTCATGTGAAGCTGAACCACTAGCCATGAACATAGGCCAGGGCCTCAGCCGTTCCTTGCCACTCCGTGTGGTAAATGGCATATTGGCAAGTTTACGCTTCTCCTCCGACAATTTTATTTTAGGTTTTGGAGTCCTTTTTTTACTGATATTTGGTGTTTTGGATTTGACATGCTCTGTACTATGACATTGGGCATCGGCCTTGGCAGACGACGTTGCTGGCATTTCATCGTCTCGGCCATGACTAGTGGCAGCAGCTTCAGCACGAGGTGGAAGTGGATCTTGATCTTTCCCTAATTTTGGAACCTCAACATTTTTGTTCTCCATATTTTAATAGGCACAACTAAAAGGCACCTCAGGTAAACAATGGAGATGGATGGATACTAGTATACAATTATGGATGGACTGCCGAGTGCCGACACAGAGGTAGCTACAGCCGTGGACTATTGTACTGTACTGTGTCTGCTGCTAATATAGACTGGATGATAATGAGATGTAGTATGTATGTATAAAGAAGAAAGAAAAAAAAAACCACGGGTAGGTGGTATACAATTATGGATGGACTGCCGAGTGCCGACACAGAGGTAGCTACAGCCGTGGACTACTGTACTGTGTCTGCTGCTAATATAGACTGGTTGATAAAGAGATGTAGTATGTATGTATAAAGAAGAAAGAAAAAAAAAACCACGGGTAGGTGGTATACAATTATGGATGGACTGCCGAGTGCCGACACAGAGGTAGCTACAGCCGTGGACTACTGTACTGTGTCTGCTGCTAATATAGACTGGTTGATAAAGAGATGTAGTATGTATGTATAAAGAAGAAAGAAAAAAAAACCACGGGTAGGTGGTATACAATTATGGATGGACTGCCGAGTGCCGACACAGAGGTAGCTACAGCCGTGGACTACTGTACTGTGTCTGCTGCTAATATAGACTGGTTGATAAAGAGATGTAGTATGTATGTATAAAGAAGAAAGAAAAAAAAACCACGGGTAGGTGGTATACAATTATGGATGGACTGCCGAGTGCCGACACAGAGGTAGCTACAGCCGTGGACTACCGTACTGTGTCTGCTGCTAATATAGACTGGTTGATGAGATGTAGTATGTATAAAGAAGAAAGAAAAAAAAAAACCACGGGTAGGTGGTATACAATTATGGACGGACTGCCGAGTGCCGACACAGAGGTAGCTACAGCCGTGGACTACCGTACTGTACTGTGTCTGCTGCTAATATAGACTGGTTGATAAAGAGATGTAGTATGTATGTATAAAGAAGAAAGAAAAAAAAACCACGGGTAGGTGGTATACAATTATGGATGGACTGCCGAGTGCCGACACAGAGGTAGCTACAGCCGTGGACTACTGTACTGTGTCTGCTGCTAATATAGACTGGTTGATAAAGAGATGTAGTATGTATGTATAAAGAAGAAAGAAAAAAAAAAACCACGGGTAGGTGGTATACAATTATGGATGGACTGCCGAGTGCAGACACAGAGGTAGCTACAGCCGTGGACTACCGTACTGTGTCTGCTGCTAATATAGACTGGTTGATAATGAGATGTAGTATGTATAAAGAAGAAAAAAAAAAAACACGGGTAGGTGGTATACAATTATGGACGGACTGCCGAGTGCCGACACAGAGGTAGCTACAGCCGTGGACTACCGTACTGTACTGTGTCTGCTGCTAATATAGACTGGATGATGAGATGTAGTATGTATAAAGAAGAAAGAAAAAAAAACCACGGGTAGGTGGTATACAATTATGGATGGACTGCCGACACAGAGGTAGCTACAGCCGTGGACTACCGTACTGTGTCTGCTGCTAATATAGACTGGTTGATAATGAGATGTAGTATGTATAAAGAAGAAAGAAAAAAAAAACCACGGGTAGGTGGTATACAATTATGGACGGACTGCCGAGTGCCGACACAGAGGTAGCTACAGCCGTGGACTACCGTACTGTACTGTGTCTGCTGCTAATATAGACTGGTTGATAAAGAGATGTAGTATGTATGTATAAAGAAGAAAAAAAAAACCACGGGTAGGTGGTATACAATTATGGATGGACTGCCGAGTGCCGACACAGAGGTAGCTACAGCCGTGAACTACCGTACTGTGTCTGCTGCGACTGGATGATAAATAATGATATAAAAAATATATATATATATATATATATCACTACTGCAGCCGGACAGGTATTTATTATATAATGACGGACCTGCTGGACACGGTCTGTCAGCAGAATGAGTTTTTTTATAGAATAAAAAAAAAAACACCACACAAGTCACACGACGAGTGTTTAACTTTTTCAGGCAATCACAATATAGTATACTACTAACTATACTGGTGGTCAGGTCACTGGTCAGTCACACTGGCAGTGGCGCTCCTGCAGCAAAAGTGTGCACTGTTTAATTTTAATAATATGTACTCCTGGCTCCTGCTATAACCTATAACTGGCACTGCTCCCCAGTCTCCCCCACAATTATAAGCTGTGTGAGCACAGTCAGATATATACATAGATGATGCAGCACACTGGGCTGAGCAGTGCACACAGATATGGTATGTGACTGAGTCACTGTGTATCGTTTTTTTCAGGCAGAGAACGGATTATATTAAATAAAACTGCACTGTCTGGTGGTCACTCACTACTAAACTCTGCACTCTCTACAGTACTCCTAAGCTCCAGTAAATCAAGCGTCTCTGTCTCAAATCAATCTCACTCTCTCTCTTCTAATCTAAATGGAGAGGACGCCAGCCACGTCCTCTCCCTATCAATCTCAATGCACGTGTGAAAATGGCGGCGACGCGCGGCTCCTTATATAGAATCCGAGTCTCGCAAGAATCCGACAGCGTCATGATGACGTTCGGGCGCGCTCGGGTTAACCGAGCAAGGCGGGAAGATCCGAGTCGCTCGGACCCGTGAAAAAAACCATGAAGTTCGGGCGGGTTCGGATTCCGAGGAACCGAACCCGCTCATCTCTAATAATTATAACATATCAAGTGCCAGACATCATGTTTTAAAATTAAATAATGGAGTAACGTCATGTATGTGTATTATTGGAACGAAGCAAGATAGACATGTCGTGTTTGGTATTACAGTAACCAGATTAATGTGTAGATTCATTTGATGCTTGTTAAGTTGTAGCTCATTGCAACAAGTAGATATGATTAAATGTATGAAAGCTAAAGTCACTCTTATTAGAACAATGGATTTCCTGGAAGACAGTATGATTGTAGCCTGACCAGTGGCTATCTCCTGTAATTACACCATCAAGGCTGGACCTTGTTAGCATACGAACAGACCAGTGACTCATCATGAATGAGAAAGTTCCCTCCCTTAGACTAGTCTGTGCACTCCCCCCAAACTACATAGTATATTGCTGAAGAGACACACAGAAGTCTCTCTTCTTTTTCCCCTGGGTTCTGTGCGAGATGGAGTGTTGGTAATATTTTGCTTCTGTTAGCTGGAGTTGAGCGCTAAAGATGGAGGAACGGGAGCGTAGTGAGCATTGAGGGAGATGGTATTGTATGCTGGCCTGTAACTGTATGTATTTGATTTAGTTTGTATTAACCGCTTACTGTATAAAAATTGTAACCATATGTATACTGTACATTGTGATATATTGAATACATATCCTTTTAATAACAAATATATACATCAATGAGCCTTGGAACTCAGATGTGTGGGTTTATCGTTTTCTTTTATGGGATGCAGTGTTTTGCAACGTACAGCGCACCTTTATAGTATATAGTAATAATATGCACCTGGCGTCTACAGCATATATTAGAGCGGGCATTTTAAATATTTGTTAGAAAGCAATTTGGTATTTATATGTTCCAGTTTTTGTAAGACACTGAATAATTTGAGTATTGTGGACTCATGGAAGGATGCTCATAATAATTTCACACATACACTTGTCCCAAATCTTTATTTATTTACTATGCACATTAAATTAAGTAATTTGGAGAGATACACAAGAACAGTAAGGAAAATGTAAGTCATTTGTAGCCACATGTGTGTCAGAGAACATATGGTTTAAAGCAGCTGCCGGAATAAATAACATACAATGGGCATTTGCCCACCTATATTTTATTAACTTTAGGTGAGATTCAATCCAGGTGAGAAAAGAACCTTATATTATACATATGCCCAAGAAAGGACACTGGGCCAAGACCAGGCATCAGGAGGAGTTTAGATTTTAAAAAGTCCCTTCATTTATTATGTGATAGTTTACACTGAAGTAAAACCCAGTCAGATTCAGATCTGCATCGCTCACGTGCTGTACTGATTATTCAGAGACAATTGCACAATCGCTTTTAAAAGATATATCCTTAAGGTGCATTTTCTGTCTTGAAATACTCATTACAGGCTGCTAATGCTATAGCCACACCTATACGTCGCAGCAGGTCGTGGCATGTAGTAGATTTAAACTAGTTCTATTAATGAATGATATGTCTCTCCAGTAGGAATGTCTATCAGAGTTAAATTGTTAGCATCATACAGTGTTACTGCTTTAGCTTTAATGGAATGATATCATAAAAATAAAACGGAAAGCGGATAAACAACCACCTCACATAGGTAGCCAGGACCTGGTCTAGTTGTGTTGCCTATTTTAACATCAGTTACAGACTGTGTCCCCCCCATTAGGTGGTTACAGTATTCATACAGTGACTGCAATGCCTGCAGCAAAGGCAGAAGCCATCCCACTGCCATACAATACTTGAACATGAACTGGGCTAAAACTTATTTAATCTAGTATAGTAAAAACATCGGACTGATTGTATGTATACAGAGACCCTGGAACAGGGGAAACCTCTGATGCCAAGTTCCCACTGTCACAAACTAGTACATTGGATTGGATTCTTCTGTGCTTTTCAGCCATGAAGTGCATCATATCCAAAATACAAGAACTATAAGGTAGGGAATCCGGCTTTTAAAAAAAAACCCCATTATATAAATGCATGGATTTAATGTACAGAAGGAAGCCATGAAAATAAAGCAACATATTTAGTAAAAAGTTGCAAGAGTGCAAAAAAAAAAAATCTATCAATGTACAAAACTATGAAATGAGGATGCATCCAGTAGAAGAAAGTTACTTGGGCAGGGCGCAGATTGTGAGGTTACCTTTAGTGCAATGGTATGACTAAGATGTTTTCTATAGACCGCAACAAAGACTTCTGCAGACCAGAAAATGCTGTCACACAGAGGCAAAATACGGAAAACGAAATAAATCTTGTAGGGCCAATAGATTAGGAACTATTGACCTCAGTAGCGCATTTTGGTGACTAGATCTGAAGCTCATAGATATCGGGTAATCTTACATACGGTCTGCTGTCACTACTTTTAGCTGATAGATGTGCTTTAATTCTACATACAATGGTATTCTGCATGCAAAGCAAGACTGGAAAGGCTGTCTACTGAAATACTGTCTCATTGTTTTCAAGACTATAGGAGCCTTACACTGGTTAGAATAAGTGTGTGTCTGTGGTGGGAGGGGGAGAGGTTGTGTCAAATCGGAGGATACGTACTGCAAGCTGATGCTTCAGGTGCACTGCTACTGTGTATATTCTCTGGCATATCAGTGGGTGCAGTAATGGAGACACATGGACTATGCCAGGGGAGAGGGTGCATATATAGTACTTGTAGGCAACACAGATAGCCCATCGTGGGTGCTCTTTTTTATTTTTTCCATGACTATAAAAAGCATCATGTCAGGAATGATCGGTAAGTATTTTTATATCTATATATTACACACACCTCTTACCAATCATCCAATCCACTCTTTAAAAACATGGCAAAGAGACAGGGGCTCTTTACAAGTCATGCTTCATTAAGACAGCATAGGAGACTATTCAAAATAAAAGCAGACAGGCAAGCAGCCCAACTGCCAACATACCCTATTTATAGAACAATACAAACATTATTGCACTGGGCTACAATGATTCATTGCAGTTTGCCCAGTACCAAAATCATGGTAACCTTTTTATTGGTTTACTTTATATAACCACTAACATTTTGGTCTGATTGCATTCCTGAAGAAGACCCTACTAGCACGTCCGACTTCTTTCCCCATCTCATGTTCCTTTCTTTCAGCCACTTGGAACATTGATTCAAAGGGTCAGAAATAACGGGCTAAGGGACCAGATCAAAACTTTAAAACAAAATACATGATTGAAGGATGGCAGGTGCAGATTTAATAACACTATAGAAAAGCACTGGGATTTGCTCGAGGATCTTTCTGGTTTCTGTATCGGAATGCGAGCCAAACACCAAGAATCTGCAAAACAGAGAGGAAGGGGAAACACTGTATAAGCAACATTAAAGGCAAATTTAATGCAATAACTTCTACAATTTAAAGAGGATAATCAGCATGTTTAATGGATTGCCATCAAGGGCCCAATTACCAAATATGTAGTTTTTCCTAGTAGCATACTGTATGTGAAATATGTGGCAGCCTGTGTAACTTGGCTAATAGAAACCTGCATAGGACACCCGCCTTTTGAATACAAAAACTCAAAGAGAATGTATTTTTCTTTTAAACATTCAGCAGAAGATGAAAATTTGCCAATGATTTTTGCACCGATCATATAAAAACAACCCTACCCAGACGACTCCAAAGTGAAGGTACTTTACAAATATAAAAGGTGACAAAATTAGAAGGAAAAAAAAAAAAAATCCATGTCACCCTCTATGTTTATGGACATTATTTAAAAAAAATTACTGTGTAGCCTGTATTGTGAGGATAGTTTCCATTCAAATCCCAATGTCCAATTAAATGTACGAAAATGCTAAAAAATTTCCGGCAGGTGGCAGCACCTGCTTGTAACAGTCACTGTGAGCTTGAAAGGTGGCTTCGCCCAGAAAGATCGCCACAAAGTGAGTATCCTACTTTACAAGTACTTTAGCAAATCCCAATTACGGCATAATGCTTTTGCCAAAATTTGATATTTTCAAAATAACGAATTAAAACAAATCACAAAGTTTTGGTGTACGATCTACAATGCCAGCAATTCATTGTCCTTTAGAATGGACATTGGGTCTAAATGATCAAAACATTTTTTTTTGGGGGGGTTAGGGCCTCATTCGTCTACCAGTGTCATCACTGTGATACGCCAGAAACATGCAATAAGGGATAAATGGCATCTATTTATTCATCACCAAGCTGCATCAAACTATTGCAGGCCAACATCCTGCCATTTTTGGTAAAATTATACCTTACTTAATGAAACAAACATTTTAGATCCTGGAATAGATAACCACAGTGAAAATGCACACATTCTGCCTACGCTCCTCTATCTGTTCGAGACACTCGCAAATGGAATTACTCCTTACATTCAAGTGTGTGCTTTAAAGACCTAGAACAGGCCTGGCCAACCTGTGGCTCTCCAGATGTTGTGAAACTACACATCCCAGCATGACTTGCCACAGTTTTAGCATTCCCTAATAGCAAAACTGTGGCAAAGCATGATGGGACTTGTAGTTTTACAACAGCTGGAGAGCCACAGGTTGGCCAGGCCTGACCTAGAAGATATCAAGGTTGAGGCCCTCTCCCCTCTCCTATTGGCTCAAACAGCTACCCACTACTCTGTGGTTGGCCTATTGCTATAATTTCTGCTGAAACCAACGTCATATCCCATCATCTCAATAACGAGAGTTATGGTAGACTCCCCTTTGTTAACTCTCTTTCTTTGAGATTCATGGCATCCACAGGGAGTACATCAGGGTTGTAGGTGGTGGATGAGAGTCCTGGCACCAAACAGTTAAGCTTTTCGGCTTCCCAGAATACTCAGCTGCTCTCACCTATAACCCCACCTCCATGATCAGGCAGGTCATTTTTGATAACAAGGCCAAAGCAAGAAGTGGATAGGAAAGAAGATAGATATTGTACACATTCTCACAGACAGGAGAAAGGAACCAGTGACTAATGCCACTAAAAAGCCAGCCCAGAGAGGCCAGGTGCATCAGGGTGGGCACCCTGTAGACCCTATGAACCTCGAAAAAAGAGTTAACAAAAAAGGTAAGTCTACCATAACTCCTTTTCTTCTTCAGGACTCATAGGGCTCCGCAGTATTTTTAAAGATTGAGGGGACACGCCTGGGAGGATAACAAAATCTGAGATGCAATGGTATCAAATGAGTAGAATTTTAGAAATGTGCGAATGGAAGACCACGTGATGGCCTTACATAAAAGCTCAGGAGACGCCCATGAAGAACCTACAGATCTAGTACAATGGGCATTGATGTGGGACAGGCACATCAGCTTGATTGTATGTTTGTGCAATAACCATTCTAATTCATCATCTGGCCAGCGACTGTTTCTTAGCTGGCCAGGTATGCTTGTGAAATCCATAAAGTATGAAGAGAGTCTGATCTTCTAACAGAACTGGTTCAGTCTATGTAGATATGTAGGACACGTACTACATCCAAAGGCCGTTCTTTTACTGAAAGATTTGGCGAGACAAATGCCGGGACTATAATTTCCTGATTAAAAGGTAAAACCTAGAGACCACTGTAGAAAGGTACCCAGGCCTAGTCCGTAGAACAGCCCTGTCATGATGAAAAAGCAGGAAAGGTGGATGACAGGAGAGAGCTGCCACCCTCCTGGCAGAAGCAATAGCCAGCAAAAATATTGGCCTTAGCAGTCAACCATTTGAGGTCCACTGACTCTAAGGGTTCAAAAGAAGGCTCTTGAAGTGCCTCCAATACTACAGAGAGATCCCATGGAGCTACTGGGGGTACATATGGAGATTGTACACATTTGACCCCTTGAAAAAAGTATGTACATCTGGTAGTGTAGCAATTTTTCTCTGAAACCATATTGATAGGACAGAAATGTGTACTTTCAGAGAAGGCATAAACCTAGATTCAATCCTCTTTGAAGAAAAGCCAGTATTCTTGATATTTTAAATATAGTTGTATCGTAGCGCTTAGAAGTGCATCATGTGAAATAGGTATGCCATATTCTATAAGACATACAGTACATGCTGAAGCAGGCTTACATGCCTTTAGCATTGTTTGACTTAGAGGTTGAAAATCCTCTTGCTCTTAAAATGGATGATTAAAGAGCCACACCATCAAAGACAGACGGTTCAGGTCCGGATGTAGACATGGCCTTTGAAATAGAAGGTCCTGTCGCTGAGGAAATTGAAGGGGTTGCCCTACTGAAAGGCCCTGTAGGTCAGAACACCAGTGCCGTCTGGGCCACGCTGGGGACATCAGAATAAAGGTTCCCTCCTTGTTTGAATTTCCGTATTACCCTTGGCATAAGGAATATTGGGGGAAATATGTATGGTAGGAGAAAGGTCCATTGTACTGTTAGAGCATCCACTAATGCTGCTTGCAGATCCCGTGACCTAGATCCGTATACTGGGACCTTGTGGTTGTGATATGATGCCATCAGATCCACTTAGACCTCTCAGGCCATGGTGTAGAAGCTGAAGGGAGAAAAGCTGTTTTGGCAGCCACTAAGGATGTCACTATTTTGTTTAGTTCTTCTCCGAACAGAACAGAACATCTCCCGTAAAGGGTAGTATTTCCAGAGTTTTATTGGAGTCGAAATCCGCTTTCCAAGAGCATAACCAAATAATGCGTCTTGCACACACGGATGTTGCCGACGCTTTTGCTGCCAACACACCAGCACCAGATAGTGTGTCCCCAATGCAAAAAGTCGCTTTCTTGATACAATCCAAATATAATTTGCACTCTTCTGATGTAACTACAAGCAATTCCCCCTCTATTGATTGCAACCAAGATTCAATAGCTTTTGCTGCCCATGAGGCTGCTATTGTAGACCTATTTAAAGCACCAGTCAGTAAAAAGATACTCATTGAAAATTGCCTCAAGTCTATCTGTGGGTTCCTTTAATGATGAAAAGATTGTAAGAGGTAAGGTAGATGTTTTTACCAAATGTGCGATATGAGAATCCAGTGGAGGCATAGGGGCCAATTCAGACCTGTTAACTCGCTAGGGGTTTTTAATTGCAGTCCTGCGTTCACATAGTTGCTGCTCATAGGGGAGTGTATTTTCACTTTGCAAGTGTGCGAACGCTTGTACAGCCGAGCAGTACAAAAACTGTTTGTGCAGTTTCTGAGTAGGTCTGAATTTACTCAGCCGCTATGATCATGTCAGCCTGCCCAGTCCCGGAATGGACGTCAGACACTCGCCCTGCAAACCCTTGGACATCCCTGCGTTTTTCCAAACACTCTAAGAAAACGTCAGTTGACACCCATAAACGCCTTCTTCCTGTCAATCTCCTTGCGATTGCCTGTGCAAATGGATTCTTCGTGCAATCCATCACCCAGCAACGATCCGCTTTGTACCCGTGTAATGCGCCTGCGCATTGAGGTGCATACGCATGCGCAGTAATGACCGGATTGCTGCGAAAAACGGCAGCGTGCGATCAGGTCGGAATGACCCCCAATGCCGGATGATTTCACTTGGGAACGGTGGTATGTTGTAGATGACATCGGCTGATGAGGATGTTGGCTTGCCGCGTCCCTGCCGGACCGCACCGGATAATGTCACTCGGGAGCGGCGGTGAGTAGCGGCTGATATCATGCATGCCAGTGATGAGAGTTTGCTTGCGGATCCACATCATAGCCTCCAACACATTTCGTACAACTCCTGCACTTTCTCAAGGATCACCGCCGCTCCCGAGTGACATCATCCGGCGCTGTCCAGCCGGGATGCGGCGAGTTAACATCCTCATCAGGAGCTGTTACCTACAACACATTACCGTTCCCAAGTGAGATCATCCGGCGTTGTCCGGCTGGGAAAGAGCAAAGCTCATACTCTCTGGGAACAAACAGTGAAACCCACGGCCCAGACTGTGAAGTAAACAGGGTTCCACAAGGAGCCCACCCTGATGCACCTAGCTTCTTTGGGTTTGTATGGCATTAGACACTGGTACCTTCTCCTGTCCGGAGAATATGTTCTTCTAGGACTAACATCTGCCTTCCCTCTTGCCTGCTCCTGCATTGGACTGGTTATCAAAACGGAGCTCTCAGTGTCTGGAGGCGGGGTTATAGAAGAGGTCCCTAAGCATCCTGGGACAGCTAAAGCTTTACCTGTTGGTTCCTCTAGATCCAGATCCACTCTACACCCCGATGAAACCTATGTACCTTGCTGCAGAAAATTAAAATTGAAAGCATAGGGCTGTGGAACCTGTGTACTTCGCAGAAAGAGTGGAGCTCTCCCTGTCAGCTTCTCTGTACAGGATCTGCAGGCAGGAAAATGGCGCTGAACGCTGCTGGGTTCGCTCTGTGAAGCTTTGCCCCCTGAACATGGCGCTGCTTCCCACTCTTCAATTCTTTATACTGGCCTAAGGATTTCTGCTGGCAGTGTAACCGAGGTCCCTGACAGGCTTGCTGACCAGTGTAGGGTATAGGCACTGGCTCAGGGCGCCCCTCACAGCGCCGCACTATGCACTGCTGAGCCTCCGGAGCGCAGTTAATACTGCGTTCCCACCCTGTTGTCGCCATCTTCAAACTGGCTCCCCGCTTGCTGAGGGGGCGGTGACTCACTCGCCACAGGAATCTTCTGGCTCTGTTAGGGGGCGGCGGCATGCTGCGGGAGTGAACGGTCGCCTGGGGCGGCTAACGATCATCACCCTCAGGAGCTAATGTCCTGTCAGCGGAGATAGTGGCTCAAAACCCCTCAGGGCGGACATTACTCCCACCCCAAGTCCCACGAAGCAGGGAGGCTGTTGCCAGCAGCCTAACTTAACTCTTAGAAAAATTATAAAACTAAAGAAGTTCTAGGAGCTTCCCTAGCTGTGACCGGCTCTCCAGGCACATTTTCTAAACAGAGTCTGGTAGGAGGGGCATAGATGGAGGAGCCAGCCCACACTCTCAAACTCAAAGTGCCAATGACTTCTAGTGGACCCAAGGTACTAATGTGGACCCAGCATCCTCTAGGACATTAGAGAAATATGACCTTCCTGAGCGTGGAGGCGGGGTTAGAGGGGAGATGCAGAGCATTCTGGGAAGCCGGCATGCTTAACTGTTTGGTACCTGGACTCTCATCCACCACCTACAACCCTGATGTTCTCCCTGTGGACCCTATGAATCCCGAAGAAGAAATTGGACCACACACAATTTAAATTCTACCCTTGGCTGCAATATGTGCAAAGTACCAATGGCCATTACATTGTGCATTTGTAGTACGGTTCCTGCATCAGACGCTCTGTGGCTGCAGACGTCAAGAGAATAGCCGTTCGGGGGCAGGAAGCAACGACCACGGTCTCTTAAAATGGAAGCACGAGTGCAGAGGGACAGATTTCCTGGCTTCTTTGTTGAAGTTGCCAGTGGCGGATTGCGCGTCCCCATGGGTCACGCATCCAGCCGATTGTGTTGCAGGTGATCCGATGCTGCGTCTTAGAAAGGAACACAGATCATAATGCAAGCAGGAGGCGTCTACTTAAATCAGATGCCTCCTTCTGTATTAGCATATTAGTGCATCGCTGCTGCTTCCAATTATGCAGAAGCAACGCACGATCCATACATATCTGAATCAGGCCCACTGTGTCCATTGCTGCCTCCTATTAGCCCCAACCAGACAAGCAGTACTTTATGAAATGCGCTTTGTAAGACACCGGAACTATGGGTAAATCACATTAATGCCTGTATATCCTTCACACTATAGCCTACTAAATTCTTCTCATGCTCTCTCTGACTTCTCAACAGTCAAAAGCTAAAATGGTCAAAGTGTCTAAAGGTCGACAATAAACATTTTAGAGGTAGGGTTTGCCTTAACATCGGGTGTCAACATTAAGCCAGTTGACATTGTTTTCCGACATTCAGAACACGTAGACATTTTGTACCTGTTGGCATTATGGCGTCTATATCTATGACTGTCGACAAAACATACCAAAACCTTCCAATACCGATTCCGGCTATCTCCATCCTCAAATTAACTTCAACCCCTTTTTAGGTAAAAATGGCAAAACACTCCAGGGTATTTTCTGTCATGCCATTTAAATCTGCATTTACTTTTGGTTGAATTTTGGCAACAGAACCTTGTTTACACTGCTGATATCGTGCCACGTATCTATTAAGTTGGCATGACTCCAAATTGTTAATATCAAATATGTACAAACAAGTCTGTAGTAGCCCTTGAAACTATTTAATGCACAGTGTAAAAGGCCCATATTGGTACAGTGAATCCTAAGGAAGTCATGAGCTATCAATTATTCACAGTGCTAAAATTTTAATGAAAATAATACATAAGATAAGAATGTCTGAAAATAGCACTAACCAAATTTCACATGATTATAACTTATTGCTGTATGTACCCAATTAAAATAATGTCATACAATACAGGCTATGGCAGTGGAGGATCATTGAAGTCTACAACACTGCAATGTGTACATAGTAAACAAGTCACAGTTATATACAAGCTTTAGGCCTCAAATCTCACTCTATGTTGGTGATTCAATTACCATCACAGGGGTGTAGCTCCCAGGTTATTCAAGTGACTGCACCCTGAAATTAAACTCGGGGCATAGTCGTGGTAAACTACAGCACCCCCCTACTACCAGTGCACTCCCCTATCATGTTAAGAGCCAGGTTAACATGCTGTTACCACACGTGGCAAAACCGTAAATAGACCAGAGTAAAAAAATGTAATTTGACTTTGAGTGCAGCCTCAGGAGGGTGAGAGCAGAAATCCGCTAGTCGCAGGCTTACCGCGGGAGCAACTGAATAGCTCCAGGAACTTAAACCAGGAGCTACATCCTGGGATGCTAATCGAAACTGCACCCTATCAGGTCACACCGGACACGAAAAAATAAGATTTTAATCCTAACTGTAAATCTTTTTCTCGTAGTCCGTAGAGGATGCTGGAGACTCCGTAAGGACCATGGGGATAGACGGGCTCCGCAGGAGACATGGGCACTTTAAGAAAGACTTTGACTCTGGGTGTGCACTGGCTCCTCCCTCTATGCCCCTCCTCCAGACCTCAGAGAAACTGTGCCCAGAGGAGACTGACAGTACGAGGAAAAGATTTTTGTTAATCCAAGGGCAAGATTCATACCAGCCACACCAAACCCACCGTATAAATTGTGATATACTATCTAGTTAACAGTATGAAAAACACCACATCATCGGTCCAAAACCGATGAAACTATAACATAACCCTTATGTAAGCAATAACTATATACAAGTCTTGCAGAAGTAGTCCGCACTTGGGACGGGCGCCCAGCATCCTCTACGGACTAAGAGAAAATAAGATTTTAAACCTACCGGTAAATCTTTTTCTCGAACGTCCTAGAGGATCCTGGGGACTCCGTAAGGACCATGGGGATTATACCAAAGCTCCCAAACGGGCGGGAGAGTGTGGATGACTCTGCAGCACCGATTGAGCAAACAGGAGGTCCTCCTCAGCCAGGGTATCAAACTTATAGAACTTTGCAAAGGTGTTTGACCCCGACCAAGTAGCAGCTCGGCACAGCTGTAGTGCCGAGACCCCACGGGCAGCCGCCCAAGACGAGCCCACCTTCCTAGTGGAATGGGCCTTAACCGATTTTGGTAATGGCAATCCTGCCGTAGAATACGCCTGCTGAATCGTGTTACAGATCCAGCGAGCAATAGTCTGCTTTGAAGCAGGGCCGCCAACCTTGTTGGCGGCATACAGGACAAACAGTGCTTCTGTTTTTCTGATCCTAGCCGTTCTGGCCACGTAAATTTTCAAAGCCCTGACCACATCCAGGGACTCTGAATCCTCCAAGTCACGTGTAGCCACAGGCACGACAATAGGTTGGTTCATATGAAAGAATGAGACCACCTTAGGTAGGAATTGAGGACGGGTCCGCAATTCTGCTCTATCCATATGGAAAACCAGATAGGGGCTTTTATGTGATAAAGCCGCCAATTCCGAAACTCGCCTAGCCGAAGCCAAGGCTAACAACATGACCACCTTCCAAGTGAGATATTTCAACTCCACTGTTTTAAGTGGTTCAAACCAATGTGACTTAAGGAAACTTAACACCACGTTAAGGTCCCAAGGCGCCACCGGAGGTACAAAAGGAGGCTGAATATGCAGTACTCCCTTCACAAAAGTCTGTACTTCAGGTAAAGAGGCCAATTCCTTTTGAAAGAAAATGGATAAGGCCGAAATCTGAACTTTAATGGAGCCTAATTTTAGGCCCAAATTCACTCCAGTTTGTAGGAAGTGAAGAAAACGGCCTAGATGGAATTCTTCAGTAGGAGCATTCCTGGCCTCACACCAAGAAACATATTTTCGCCATATTCGGTGATAATGTTTAGATGTCACGTCCTTCCTAGCCTTTATTAGCGGAGGAATCCGAATAACCTCATCCGGAATACCTTTTTCCGCTAGGATCCGGCGTTCAACCGCCATGCCGTCAAACGCAGCCGCGGTAAGTCTTGGAACAGACAGGGACCTTGTTGTAACAGGTCCTGCGTTAGAGGAAGAGGCCACGTATCTTCTGTGAGCATTTCCTGCAGATCCGGATACCAGGTCCTTCGTGGCCAATCCGGAACAATGAGTATTGTTCTCACTCCTCTTTTTCTGATTATCCTCAACACTTTGGGTATGAGAGGAAGAGGAGGAAACACATAGACCGACTGGAACACCCACGGTGTCACTAGGGCGTCCACAGCTACAGCCTGAGGGTCTCTTGACCTGGCACAATACCTTTGTAGCTTTTTGTTGAGACGGGACGCCATGTCTATTTGGGGCAGTCCCCACCGACTTACAATCTGCGCGAAGACTTCTTGATGAAGTCCCCACTCTCCCGGATGCAGGTCGTGTCTGCTGAGGAAGTCTGCTTCCCAGTTGTCCACTCCCGGAATGAACACTGCTGACAGAGCGCTTACATGATTCTCCGCCCAGCGAAGAATTCTGGTGGCTTCCGCCATTGCCACTCTGCTCCTTGTGCCGCCTTGGCGGTTTACATCAGCTACTGCGGTGACGTTGTCAGACTGGATCAGAACTGGTCGATCGCAAAGTAAGATCTCCGCTTGACGTAGGGCGTTGTATATGGCCCTTAGTTCCAGGATGTTGATGTGAAGACAAGTCTCTTGACTTGACCAAAGGCCTAGGAAATTCCTTCCCTGTGTGACTGCTCCCCAACCTCGGAGGCTCGCGTCCGTGGTCACCAGGATCCAGTCCTGAATGCCGAACCTGCGGACCTCTAGAAGGTGAGCACTTTTCAGCCACCACAGGAGAGACACTCTGGCCCTGAGGGACAGGGTGATCCGCTGATGCATTTGCAGATGTGACCCGGACCATTTGTCCAATAGGTCCCATTGGAAGGTCCTTGCATGGAATCCGCCGTAGGGAATGGCTTCGTATGTCGCACCATTTTTCCCAGGACTTGAGTGCAATGACGTATTGACACTTGTTTTGGCTTCAACAGGTTTATGACTAGAGTCATGAGTTCCTGCGCTTTTTCTGTCGGAAGAAAAACCCTCTTCTGGTCTGTGTCCAGAATCATGCCCAAGAAGGGCAGACGAGTTGTAGGATTCAGCTGCGACTTTGGAATATTGATAATCCAGCCGTGTCGCTGTAACACATTCAGTGAAAGTGATACGCTGTTCAGCAACTTCTCCCGTGATCTCGCTTTTATGAGGAGATTGTCCAAGTACGGGATAATTGTGACACCCTGTTTGCGCAGGAGCACCATCATTTCCGCCACTACTTTGGTGAAAATTCTCGGGGCCGTGGAGAGCCCAAACGGCAACGTCTGAAATTGGTAATGACAATCCTGTACCGCAAATCTCAGGTACGCCTGATGAGGAGGATATATGGGAACATGCAGGTATGCATCCTTTATGTCCAGAGATACCATAAAATCTCCCCCTTCCAGGCTGGCGATGACCGCTCTGAGCGATTCCATCTTGAACTTGAACCGTTTTAAGTAAAGGTTCAGGGATTTTAAATTCAAAATGGGTCTGACCGAACCGTCCGGTTTCGGGACCACAAACAAGAGTTGAGTAGTACCCCTTCCCTTTTTGAAGCAGGGGAACCTCTACCACCACTTGTTGAAGACACAATTTGTGAATCGCATGTAACACTATCTCCCTTTCCAGGGGGGAAGTCGGTAGGGCCGATTTGAAAAACCGGCGAGGAGGCATCTCTTCGAATTCCAGCTTGTAACCCTGGGAAACAATTTCTATTGCCCAAGGATCCACCTGTGAGTGAACCCAGATGTGGCTGAACAGTCAAAGACGTGCCCCCACTGGCGCGGACTCCCTCAGGGGAGCCCCAGCGTCATGCGGTTGATTTTGCAGGGGCCGGGGAGGACTTCTGTTCCTGGGAACTAGCTGTGTTGTGCAGCTTTTTCCCTCTGCCCTTACCTCTGGCAAGAAAGGACGATCCACGTACTCTCTTGCTTTTATTGGAACGAAAGGACTGCATTTGATAATGAGGCGCTTTCTTAGACTGTGAGGGAATATATGGCAAAAAATTAGATTTACCTGCCGTAGCCGTGGAGACGAGGTCCAAGAGGCCCTCTCCAAACAATTCCTCACCCTTGTAAGGCAACAACTCCATATGTCTCTTGGAGTCGGCATCACCTGACCACTGTCGGGTCCATAAGACACGCCTAGCAGAAATAGACATGGCGTTTATCCTGGAACCCGGTAAACTAATGTCTCTTTGAGCATCCCTCATATATAAGACAGCATCTTTTATATGCCCCAGGGTCATTAAAATGGTATCCTTATCGAGGGTCTCAATATCCGCTGATAAGGAATCTGTCCATGCTGCTACAGCTCTACAAACCCTGGCCGATGCAATTGCCGGTCTGAGTAACGTACCAGAATGAGTGTAAATGGGCTTCAAGATAACCTCCTGCTTGCGGTCAGCAGGATCCTTGAGGGTAGCCGTATCTTGGGATGGAAGCGCTATCTTTTTTGATAAGCGCATCAAAGCTTTGTCTACCCTAGGGGAGGATTCCCACCGGATTCTGTCCTGCGACGGGAAAGGATACGCTATTAGAATCCTTTTGGGAACCTGCAGTTTTTTGTCTGGAGTTTCCCACGCTTTTTCGCATAATTCGTTCAGCTCATGTGAGGAGGGAAAGGTGACCTCAGGTTTCTTTCCCTTATACATGTGTACCCTCGTGTCAGGGACAGGGGGTTCCTCAGTGATATGCAAAACATCTTTTATTGCGATAATCATATCGAATACATTTAGCCACCTTTGGCTGTAATTTTGCATCATCGTAGTCGACACTGGAGTCTGAATCTGTGTCGGTATCTGTGTCAACTATTTGGGATAGTGGGCGCTTCTGAGACCCCGAAGGTCCAGGCGACATTGGAACAGGCATGGGTTGACTCTCTAATCTTTTGTGCAATAAATTAACATTAGCACTTAAAACATTCCACATATCCATCCAATCAGGTGTCGGCACTGCCGACGGAGACCTAACATTCATAAACTCCCGCTCCTCCTTAGGTGAGCCTTCAATCTCAGACATGTCGACACACGCGTACCGACACCACACACTCACAGGGAAGCTCTTTTCTGAAGACAGGTTCCCCACCAGGCCCTTTGGAGAGACGGAGAGAGAGTATGCAAGAACACACCCCAGCGCTATATGACCCAGGAAAAAACACAGTATGTTTACCCAGTAGCGCTTTTGTTATGTATATGCACCAATTATGTGCCCCCCCTCTACTTTAAAACCCTTCTTTCACCGTGTGTTAAGCAGGGGAGAGTCCGGGGAGCTTCCTCTCAGCGGTGCTGTGGAGAAAAATGGCGCTGGTGAGTGCTGAGGGAGAAGCCCCGCCCCCTCGGCGGCGGGCTTCTGTCCCGCTCAAATTTCTCAATAACATGGCGGCGGCTCTTTATATACATGTACAGTGCGTGCGTGTGTATATATGTGTATATATATATATATATATATATATATATATATATATATATATATATATATATATATACACACATACACACACATATATACATATATATATATATATATATATATATACATACATACACACACATATACAATATATATATATATATATATATATATATATATATATATATATATATATCACACACACACATACATCTACACACACACACACACACACACAGCTGGAGGTCCGGCTCTCCCGTCAATAGTAGTTATGCGCTGGGTGCCTGAACGAGGAAGCAACAGCAAGTGGATGGTACGGCACTCCAAGCGTCTCAATAAATCAAATTCAAACCGACATAGGGAATGACAACGTTTCAGTGCTTTTAATATAGCACTTTCGTCAGGTCAGCATACAGACAAATGAATAAACGTACCTTATAACAGCCACAAATCACCCGGTGACTGGCGTCTTCCGGAAGGCGGGTCACCCGCCCACTCCGGCCGGCGCTCAGGCGATGACGCACATAACGGCTCAGTCATCACAGTGCTCCCCATCACCAAGACAACAGGATACACACTGTTGAAACATAGTTGCGCAATCCTCTATCATTATAGCAACACGCCCAATATTTAGCCTAATGTAGCAATAACAATTCACCCTATGTTAGACATGAGAAAAAAGCTTAATACCATTTAAATACAAAAAGCGTAACACATTGATGAACATTTGTAAAGAAAATATCCACATATTATACTCAACCTAAAGACTGCTAGCAGACACTTTCTCTATATCGGGAATTAACACAAATTGCCACATTATTTCTAAAGAGATCTAGGTAGTTGCTAAAACATTAAAAGAAACGGCCAAGGCCAATATGATCATTCAAGCCTCTTGGATGTACTGTATCCAATCTATGAATCCACTGTGATTCAAGTTGTAATAATCGTCTGCCACGATCCCCACCTCTTGGCAGGGGTTGGACCTGATCGATCATTCGGTAACGTAATGATACCAGGGGGT
Source organism: Pseudophryne corroboree (assembly GCF_028390025.1). Classification (NCBI taxonomy): domain Eukaryota; kingdom Metazoa; phylum Chordata; class Amphibia; order Anura; family Myobatrachidae; genus Pseudophryne; species Pseudophryne corroboree. Next base: position 215,358,407 of record NC_086445.1, read on the forward strand.
GACGAGCCTGGCTAAAATGTCTAGCCACCGGCTGTTCGCTATCCCCCGTACTGATCGCGGCTTTTATTGCTGACCTGTGGGCTGCCATACGTTCCTTGAACATACGTTCGGTCTTACCGACGTATGACAGCCCACAGGGGCATATAAGTTGGTATACCACAAATTTTGATGAACAGGTAAATCGATGTTTAATGTAAAATGTACGCCTTCCGGAAGACGCCAGTCACCGGGTGATTTGTGGCTGTTATAAGGTACGTTTATTCACTTGTCTGTATGCTGACCTGACGAAAGTGCTATATTAAAAGCACTGAAACGTTGTCATTTCCTATGTCGGTTTGAATTTGATTTATTGAGACGCTTGGAGTGCCGTACCATCCACTTGCTGTTGCTTCCTCGTTCAGGCACCCAGCGCATAACTACTATTGACGGGAGAGCCGGACCTCCAGCTGTATGTATACATGGAACTACTGAATGATTTTGTTATCTCCAGTCAAGGCTCCCCTTCTATTTAAACTTTGTCAGATCACCACTGTGACACGCTTGTGTCTCTCCTGCTGTATGCACAACACGGCACTAATTCACTAGTGCATACTAGCTTATGTGAAAAATTTATTGCACGCACGGTTGCACTTTATGATAATGGATATACACTATTGAACTGTTGCTGCTAAGGATATAATACTCTCCTTCCTAGGAAGTCTAATGTGTTACAGCTGGATTAAGATTAACATCTGAGCAGAGACTGCCTTACAATTAATGTTATCAATCACCAGGAGAAAAGTACCAGGCTGTATAATTATCAATGTTGATTGATGGATTCAGTGGACATATATCAATATTAATAATTTATCTATCATGTCCTAAATGCAAGTTGCACTTTGATCAAGCACTTTATATTTTTTCTGCTGCTATGAGTTTCTGCTGATCTATTTTATGATGGTTACTGCTTTATATGTAGCTTGTATTGTTCAAGTAGTGCAGTCCGAAATCAATTAATCTGCACCACTTATTATCTGAGGAGTGTAATTTGGGGTACACACCGGTACGGCATCTGTGGATTCCCTAGGGTGAGGTATAAATTAGTGACTAATTTTTGGAGTGGACTCAAACATATCAGTGATATGGCTGAATCAGCAAATACACAGGACCCTAGCGGTTTCTCCTTTGTGCAATATACGATTGGGAATTTGCACAGCTATTCAGAGGCAGAGGCAGAAGAGATTCTGTATACTGGGGTTCTACAAGATCAAATTGAATCCACTTCTACAGCTAATACTTACCATGAATTATTACGTCTAAAGAGGAAAGAAACTGACTGACTATCTGTACCATTGCATCTCTTTATCGGAATACCATCGAGCAAAAAAAATTCCTAGAGGTCTACGAGTCCGTAACTCACCAACTATAGGACGCAATGATCCAAGCTTTTGTAAAAAATGGGTAAGAATACTTAATAAATGCTTGATGGACCTCATGCTGCTCATTATCGAGCAGTCAACAAAAGAGATGAATATTCTAAGAGAGAAAATTGCCGTATTAGAAACAGCACATAAGGCTATCTTGGAAGCTGACAGCACAGTGGATTGGTACTAAAAAAATTGAATGGACAAATTCAAATCTATAAGAGAGACCTGATTAAGTTCAAGTCCCAGAAAAAAATTAAAGTTGATCAGGATTATGAAAACCACACTGTGTACAGATGGTCTGATACACCTAACAGACGTGATTTCAAACGACCTTTCTTCCGCCGACGCCCGCAGAGGCAACGAAATCTGGAGTCCTCCAATGAGTTTACCTCCACTGGGAGTGAATCAGAAAATAACAGCTCCCCTAGCAATACCCACCCTTTAGGTGTGGATACCAGGACAAGGGGTCCAGGAGGAGGCGCCAACGCGCATTCACGAGGAGAGGACAGCAATGCCAAAGGCAGAGGAAGAGTGGGCAGACCGCCCAAAAACAGGACACAGTAGTGGTCAATTTATCTGACTATGAGTTATCTTCCACGGAAATTAAAGTTCTGTCAAAAGGACTATCATTTGTCCCTACAGGCCATTGGAATTCCCTCCAGTGGCAGGTTGAAAAATCTAAACTCCATAGATCTTTGAAGCTTAAGGAACATTTTGCTAAACATCCTCCGTCAACTTCTAGAACATCTGAGATCCCGGTGAAGGTGCAAAAAATATAGCCAAAATCCACATTCGATCCATTGTCATCTAATGCATCAGTACGTACCTTTATGCATCTGTTGGATAAGCAGACAGATGAATGTTTGGAAAATAATCCTTCAGTTCGTAATAACTTGTCAAAGTTGGAAACACAAGCATTAAAACATCTAGCAGCACAATCACAACTTATATTTAGACCCGCTGATAAGGTTATCCAAAATCTTGAGCAATATAAACTGGAAATTGAACGTCAACTGGCAGACCAGGTAACCTACAAGAAGCTGACACAAGATCCTACAGCTATATATAAGAAAGAACTCATTACTATGCTTAATGATGGGGTGCGAGAGGGAGTTATCTCCAGTAAGATCCGAGAGGCACTAGTTCCTGCTTTTCCAGTTATGCCTGTGCTCTATACTATACCCAAGATCCACAAATCTTTGGTTAACCCCCCAGGCCGCCCTATAATTTCAGCCAGACAGTCTTTGTTTCAACCTACAGCACTTTTTCTGGACTCACTTTTTCAACCATGCATTCAGGTACATGATAGATTTTTGTTGGATACAACCTCACTACTCAAGAAACTACAACAACTGCCAAAACTGGATAAGGATGTATTGCTTTGCAGCATTGATGTGCAAAGCTTATAATAAGAATTTACTTACCGATAATTCTATTTCTCGTAGTCCGTAGTGGATGCTGGGGACTCCGTCAGGACCATGGGGATTAGCGGCTCCGCAGGAGACAGGGCACAAAAGTAAAAGCTTTAGGATCAGGTGGTGTGCACTGGCTCCTCCCCCTATGACCCTCCTCCAAGCCTCAGTTAGGATACTGTGCCCGGACGAGCGTACACAATAAGGAAGGATTTTGAATCCCGGGTAAGACTCATACCAGCCACACCAATCACACTGTACAACCTGTGATCTGAACCCAGTTAACAGCATGATAACAGCGGAGCATCTGAAAAGATGGCTCACAACAATAATAACCCGATTTTTGTAACAATAACTATGTACAAGTTTTGCAGACAATCCGCACTTGGGATGGGCGCCCAGCATCCACTACGGACTACGAGAAATAGAATTATCGGTAAGTAAATTCTTATTTTCTCTGACGTCCTAAGTGGATGCTGGGGACTCCGTCAGGACCATGGGGATTATACCAAAGCTCCCAAACGGGCGGGAGAGTGCGGATGACTCTGCAGCACCGAATGAGAGAACTCCAGGTCCTCCTCAGTCAGGGTGTGCCCCTGACCAAGTATCAGCTCGGCAAAGTTGTAAAGCCGAGACCCCTCGGGCAGCCGCCCAAGATGAGCCCACCTTCCTTGTGGAATGGGCATTTACATATTTTGGCTGTGGCAAGCCTGCCACAGAATGTGCAAGCTGAATTGTACTACACATCCAACTAGCAATCGTCTGCTTAGAAGCAAGAGCACCCAGTTTGTTGGGTGCATACAGGATAACAGCAAGTCAGTTTTCCTGACTCCAGCCGTCCTGGAAACTATATTTTCAGGGCCCTGACAACATCTAGCAACTTGGAGTCCTCCAAGTCCCTAGTAGCCGCAGGTACCACAATAAGCTGGTTCGGGTGAAACACTGACACCACCTTAGGGAGAAACTGGGGATGAGTCCGCAGCTCTGCCCTGTCCGAATGGACAATCAGATATGGGCTTTTTTGAGACAAACGCCGCCAATTCTGACACTCGCCTGGCCGAGGCCAGGGCCAACAGCATGGTCACTTTCCCTGTGAGATATTTCAAATCCACAGATTTGAGCGGTTTAAACCAATGTGATTTTAGGAATCCCAGAACTACGTTGAGATCCCACAGTGCCACTGGAGGCACAAAAGGGGGTTGTATATGCAGTACTCCCTTGACAAACTTCTGGACTTCAGGAACTGAAGCCAATTCTTTCTGGAAGAAAATCGACAGGGCCGAAATTTGAACCTTAATGGACCCCAATTTGAGGCCCATAGACACTCCTGTTTGCAGGAAATGCAGGAAACGACCGAGTTGAAATTTCTTCATGGGGCCTTCCTGGCCTCACACCACGCAACATATTTTCGCCACATGTGGTGATAATGTTGTGCGGTCACCTCCTTCCTGGCTTTGACCAGGGTAGGAATGACCTCTTCCGGAATGCCTTTTTCCCTTAGGATCCGGCGTTCAACCGCCATGCCGTCAAACGCAGCCGCGGTAAGTCTTGGAACAGACATGGTACTTGCTGAAGCAAGTCCCTTCTTAGCGGCAGAGGCCATGAGTCCTCTGTGAGCATCTCTTGAAGTTCCGGGTACCAAGTCCTTCTTGGCCAATCCGGAGCCACGAGTATAGTTCTTACTCCTCTACGTCTTATAATTCGCAATACCTTGGGTATGAGAAGCAGAGGAGGGAAGACATACACCGACTGGTACACCCACGGTGTTACCAGAACGTCCACAGCTATTGCCTGAGGGTCTTTTGACCTGGCGCAATACTTGTCCAGTTTTTTGTTCAGGCGGGACGCCATCATGTCCACCTTTGGTCTTTTCCAACGGTTCACAATCATGTGGAAGACTTCCCGATGAAGTCCCCACTCTCCCGGGTGGAGGTTGTGCCTGCTGAGGAAGTCTGCTTCCCAGTTGTCCACTCCCGGAATGAACACTGCTGACAGTGCTATCACATGATTTTCCGCCCAGCGAAAAATCCTTGCAGTTTCTGCCATTGCCCTCCTGCTTCTTGTGCCGCCCTGTCTGTTTACGTGGGCGACTGCCGTGATGTTGTCCCACTGGATCAATACCGGCTGACCTTGAAGCAGAGGTCTTGCTAAGCTTAGAGCATTGTAAATTGCCCTTAGCTCCAGTATATTTATGTGGAGAAAAATCTCCAGACTTGATCACACTCCCTGGAAATTTTTTCCCTGTGTGACTGCTCCCCAGCCTCTCAGGCTGGCCTCCGTGGTCACCAGCATCCAATCCTGAATGCCGAATCTGCGGCCCTCTAGAAGATGAGCACTCTGTAACCACCACAGGAGAGACACCCTTGTCCTTGGAGATAGGGTTATCCGCTGATGCATCTGAAAATGCGATCCGGACCATTTGTCCAGCAGATCCCACTGAAAAGTTCTTGCGTGGAATCTGCCGAATGGAATCGCTTCGTAATAAGCCACCATTTTTCCCAGGACTTTTGTGCAATGATGCACTGACACTTTTCCTGGTTTTAGGAGGTTCCTGACTAGCTCGGATAACTCCCTGGCTTTCTCCTCCGGGAGAAACACCTTTTTCTGGACTGTGTCCAGAACCATCCCTAGGAACAGCAGACGTGTCGTCGGAAACGACTGCGATTTTGGATATTTAGAATCCACCCGTGCTGTCGTAGAACTACTTGAGATAGTGCTACTCCGACTTCCAACTGTTCTCTGGACCTTGCCCTTATCAGGAGATCGTCCAAGTAAGGGATAATTAAGACGCCTTTTCTTTGAAGAAGAATCATCATTTCGGCCATTACTTTGGTAAAGACCCGGGGTGCCGTGGACAATCCAAACGGCAGCGTCTGAAACTGATAGTGACAGTTCCGTACCACGAACCTGAGGTACCCTTGGTGAGAAGGGCAATTTTGGACATGGAGGTAAGCATCCTTGATGTCCAGGGACACCATATAGTCCCCTTCTTCCTGGTTCGCTATCACTGCTCTGAGTGACTCCATCTTGATTTGAACCTTTGTATGTAAGTGTTCAAAGATTTCCCATTTAGAATAGGTCTCACCGAGCCGTCTGGCTTCAGTACCACAATATAGTGTGGAATAATACCCCTTTCCTTGTTGTAGGAGGGGTACTTTGATTATCACCTGCTGGGAATACAGCTTGTGAATTGTTTCCAATACTGCCTCCCTGTCGGAGGAAGACGTTGGTAAAGCAGACATCAGGAGCCTGCGAGGGGGAGATGTCTCGAATCTCCAGTCTGTACCCCTGGGATACTACTTGTAGGATCCAGGGGTCCACTTGCGAGTGAGCCCACTACGCGCTGAAACTCTTGAGACGACCCCCCACCGCACTTGAGTCCGCTTGTACGGCCCCAGCATCATGCTGAGGACTTGGCAGAAACTGTGGAGGGCTTCTGTTCCTGGGAATGGGCTGCCTGCTGCAGTCTTCTTCCCTTTCCTCTATCCCTGGGCAGATATGACTGGCCTTTTGCCCGCTTGCCCTTATGGGGACGAAAGGACTGAGGCTGAAAAGACGGTGTCTTTTTCTGCTGAGATGTGATTTGGGGTAAAAAAGGTGGATTTTCCAGCTGTTGCCGAGGCCACCAGGTCCGATGGACCGACCCCAAATAACTCCTCCCCTTTATACGGCAATACTTCCATGTGCCGTTTGGAATCTGCATCACCTGACCACTGTCGTGTCCATAAACATCTTCTGGCAGATATGGACATCGCACTTACTCTTGATGCCAGAGTGCAAATATCCCTCTGTGCATCTCGCATATATAGAAATGCATCCTTTAAATGCTCTATAGTCAATAAAATACTGTCCCTGTCAAGGGTATCAATATTTTCAGTCAGGGAATCCGACCAAGCCACCCCAGCGCTGCACATCCAGGCTGAGGCGATCGCTGGTCGCAGTATAACACCAGTATGTGTGTATATACCTTTTTAGGATATTTTCCAGCCTCTCAGCTGGCTCCTTGAGGGCGGCCCTATCTGGAGACGGTACCGCCACTTGTTTTGATAAGCGTGTGAGCGCCTTATCCACCCTAAAGGGTGTTTCCCAACGCGCCCTAACTTCTGGCGGGAAAGGGTATACCTCCAATAATTTTCTATCGGGGGAAACCCACGCATCATCACACACTTCATTTAATTTATCTGATTCAGGAAAAACTACAGGTAGTTTTTTCACACCCCACATAATACCCTTCTTGTGGTACTTGTAGTATCAGAAATATGTAACACCTCCTTCATTGCCCTTAACATGTAACGTGTGGCCCTAAAGGAAAATACGTTTGTTTCTTCACCGTCGACACTGGAGTCAGTGTCCGTGTCTGTGTCGACCGACTGAGGTAAATGAGCGTTTTACAGCCCCTGACGGTATTTGAGACGCCTGGACAGGTACTAATTTGTTTGCCGGCCGTCTCATGTCGTCAACCGACCTTGCAGCGTGTTGACATTATCACGTAATTCCTTAAATAAGCCATCCATTCCGGTGTCGACTCCCTAGAGAGTGACATCACCATTTCAGGCAATTGCTCCGCCTCCTCACCAACATCGTCCTCATACATGTCGACACACACGTACCGACACACAGCACACACACAGGGAATGCTCTGATAGAGGACAGGACCCCACTAGCCCTTTGGGGAGACAGAGGGAGAGTTTGCCAGCACACACCAAAAACGCTATAATTATACAGGGACAACCTTTATATAAGTGTTTTTCCCTTATAGCATTTTAATATATATATATATATATATATATATATATATATATATATATATATATATATATACACATATCGCCAAATAAGTGCCCCCCCTCTCTGTTTTAACCCTGTTTCTGTAGTGCAGTGCAGGGGAGAGCCTGGGAGCCTTCCCACCAGCATTTCTGTGAGGGAAAATGGCGCTGTGTGCCGAGGAGAATAGGCCCCGCCCCCTTTTCGGCGGGCTTCTTCTCCCGTTTTTCTGAGACCTGGCAGGGGTTAAATACATCCATATAGCCCCCAGGGGCTATATGTGATGTATTTTTAGCCAGAATAAGGTACTATCATTGCTGCCCAGGGCGCCCCCCCCCAGCGCCCTGCACCTTCAGTGACCGCTGCTATGAAGTGTGCTGACAACAATGGCGCACAGCTGCAGTGCTGTGCGCTACCTTATGAAGACTGAAGAGTCTTCTGCCGCCGTTTCTGGACCTTCACTTTTCGGCATCTGCAAGGGGGGTCGGCGGCGCGGCTCCAGGACGAACCCCAGGGTGAGACCTGTGTTCCGACTCCCTCTGGAGCTAATGGTGTCCAGTAGCCTAAGAAGCCAATCCATCCTGCACGCAGGTGAGTTCACTTCTCTCCCCTAAGTCCCTCGTAGCAGTGAGCCTGTTGCCAGCAGGACTCACTGAAAATAAAAAACCTAAAAAACTTTTACTCTAAGCAGCTCTTTAGGAGAGCCACCTAGATTGCACCCTTCTCGGCCGGGCACAAAAATCTAACTGAGGCTTGGAGGAGGGTCATAGGGGGAGGAGCCAGTGCACACCACCTGATCCTAAAGCTTTACTTTTGTGCCCTGTCTCCTGCGGAGCCGCTAATCCCCATGGTCCTGACGGAGTCCCCAGCATCCACTTAGGACGTCAGAGAAATACAATTATTCCACATCAAATGGGTCTATACTCTTTGGAACGGTACCTACAAGGACATGCTGAGTACAAGGGTCCGAATGTTCAATTCTGTGTGCAGCTTCTCAACATGATTTTGACAAAAAAAATCTTTTTGTACGATGGTAGCATTTATCTTCAATGCACGGGGTGTGCTATGGGGTCCTCAGTGGCCCCGGCATACTCCAACATTTTTATGTTTGAAGTAGAACAAAAATTTTTTTATGACAATCCTGATATAGCAACAATAAAATACAATTTTATTTGCTATATCGACGATCTGCTCCTATTTTGGAAAGGATCTCGACAGGAGTTGACGGGTATGATTGACCATCATAACAGACAAACCCACTCGGTGAAATTGACATACACCATAGAGGATACTTGTATCAACTATCTTGATGTCAAAATCACCTTGGAGGCAGGATATATTCAAACATCTATATTTTCAAAGCCAACTGATCGGAACAATCTTTTACATTACACTAGTTTTCATCCGATACCTCTCAAACAGGGCCTGACATACTCATAATTTGTACGTGTTAGACGTACTACGTCTGACCCTATCCTGGCTGAGATCCAAATGAATCAGATGTCAAGATTTATTGAGAGGCTACCACATTGATGTATTAGAACAAGCAAAGAGTAGGGCTCTTAATTTGGATAGAGCAGGCTTATTTGAGAAACAGTCCAGAACAGCCCAAGCTGGCCCTATTATTCTCTGGGTTGGCCATTATAATGCCGCTAGCAAGGGAATTAATCAGATATCGAAAAATCTCTGGCATATTGTCCAAAGTGATCCAGAATTAAAACTTGCCGACACAAAATTGATGTCGTGTTATACACGTGGCAGGAACCTTAGAGACATCCTGGTTCATACCGATATAACGACCCGTACCTCTAGATTTGAAGGAAGACAGGGCCCCAAGAAAGGCCGCTTTAGGTGCACTTGCACCACGTGCCAGTTCCTGATTGCTGGGGACACATTTCAGCACCCACACTCTGGCCGTACATTTTACATTAAACATCGATTTACCTGTTCATCAAAATTTGTGGTATACCAACTTATATGCCCCTGTGGGCTGTCGTACGTCGGTAAGACCGAACGTATGTTCAAGGAACGTATGGCAGCCCACAGGTCAGCAATTAAAGCCGCGATCAGTAAGGGGGGATAGCGAACAGCCGGTGGCTAGACATTTTAGCCAGGCTCGTCACCCCCTGGTATCATTACGTTACCGAATGATCGATCAGGTCCAACCCCTGCCAAGAGGTGGGGATCGTGGCAGACGATTATTACAACTTGAATCACAGTGGATTCATAGATTGGATACAGTACATCCAAGAGGCTTGAATGATCATATTGGCCTTGGCTGTTTCTTTTAATGTTTTAGCAACTACCTAGATCTCTTTAGAAATAATGTGGCAATTTGTGTTTATTCCCGATATAGAGAAAGTGTCTGCTAGCAGTCATTAGGTTGAGTATAATATGTGGATATTTTCTTTACAAATGTTCATCAATGTGTTACGCTTTTTGTATTTAAATGGTATTAAGCTTTTTTTCTCATGTCTAACATAGGGTGAATTGTTATTGCTACATTAGGCTAAATATTGGGCGTGTTGCTATAATGATAGAGGATTGTGCAACTATGTTTCAACAGTGTGTATCCCGTTGCCTTGGTGATGACGGAGCCGTTATGTGCGTCATCGCCTGAGCGCTGGCTGGAGCGGGCGGGTGACCCGCCTTCCGGAAGACGCCAGTCACCGGGTGATTTGTGGCTGTTATAAGGTACGTTTATTCACTTGTCTGTATGCTGACCTGACGAAAGTGCTATATTAAAAGCACTGAAACGTTGTCATTCCCTATGTCGGTTTGAATTTGATTTATTGAGACGCTTGGAGTGCCGTACCATCCACTTGCTGTTGCTATAATATTATATATATATATATATATATATATATATATATATATATATATATATATATATATATATATATATATATATATATCTATATCTATCTATCTATCTAATGTCAGTTAGTCTTTATGTCAATTAACCAAGATAATACTACTGATATAGACAAGTAGGGCAAGCTTCTACACAGAGCGTATCCCTTGTCGATAGAGATCAATAAATAAAGATTTAAAAAAATAATATATCTCTGTGGAGCGCACTTATTTTGTAGACTTATATAGTTCGATTGAGTTTAACTGGTGATTCATAAAGAGAGGATGACCTTACACATGTAAACACCCATATTTAAAACACGTCTTTTTATTATAAGAACAATATAGTTTAGATTCACATTCACATTAAATTGAATTAATGATGAACATTTCATTTACAATGAACATACAACTGAATGTTTCAGCATTATTTGTAGAAGATATAAAATGACATAAAAGAGCTTTCATCCAACGCGTTTCATCATATAGTGACTTCTTCAGGGGTGTTTTCTAGATAACAGTTCTCTGCTATTTTGCAAAAGCTATATCATTCATAAGAGATAAGGGCTTTTAATTGAGCCAAGTATTATGCTGTAAATTGTTTATTGATATAGAAAACTTGAGGAATAAGATTCCCAAATTATGATGATATTTAGTGGGGTTCCTTATTATAGGTCACCTAGTAAGTTGTACTCTTCTCCCAAATGTATAAATATTATTTATTTGTCTTGCTTCGTTAGATTAAAATTCCCGCAAATAAAGCTGTAAATCACAAAAGGATCCTCCTATGGACTGGATATAAATAATTCCCTTTTGTTTTCCCACAGTAGTCTTTTAGGTCTGCACCCATAGGGATCCAACTTTGCAAAAAAGTGTTTGAACCTGACCAAGTAGCCGCTCGGCACAGCTGTAATGCCGAGACCCCTCGGGCAGCCGCCCAAGAAGAGCCCACCTTCCTAGTGGAATGGGCCTTAACTGATTTTGGCAGCGGCAATCCAGCCGCAGAATGAGCCTGCTGAATCGTATGACAGATCCAGCGAGCAATAGTTTGCTTTGAAGCAGTAGCACCAAGCTTGTTGAAAGCATACAGGATAAACAAAGTCTGTTTTCTTGACCCTAGCCGTTCTGGCTACATAAACCTTCAAAGCCCTGACCACATTAAGTAACTCGGAATCCTCCAAGTCAGTAGTAGCCACAGGCACCACAATAGGTTGGTTTATATGAAAGGATGAAACCACTTTTGGCAGGAATTGTGGACGGGTCCGCAATTCTGCTCTATCCGCATGGAAAACCAGATAGAGACTTTTATGTGACAAAGCCGCTAATTCTGACACACACCTAGCCGAAGCCAATGCTAGTAGCATGACCACCTTCCACGTGAGATATTTCAATTCCACCGTTTTGAGTGGTTCAAACCAGTGGGATTTCAGGAAACTCAACACCACGTTAAGATCCCAAGGTGCCACCGGGGGCACAAAAGGAGGCTGAATACGCAGCACTCCCTTCACAAACGTCTGAACTTCAGGTAGAGAAGCCAGCTCTTTTTGAAAGAAAATGGATAGGGCTGAAATCTGGACCTTAATGGAACCCAATTTCAGGCCCAAAGTCACTCCTGACTGTAGGAAGTGAAGGAAACGGCCTAGCTGGAATTCCTCCGTAGGGGGCATTCCTGGCCTCACACCAAACATATTTTCGCCATATACGGTGATAATGTTGAGCTGTCACGTCCTTCCTAGCCTTTATCAGCGTAGGAATGACCTCATCTGGAATGCCTTTTTCCGCTAGGATCCGGCGTTCAACCGCCATGCCATCAAACGCAGCCGCGGTAAGTCTTGGAACAGACAGGGACCTTGTTGCAACAAGTCCTGTCTTAGAGGAAGAGGCCACGGGTCCTCTGTGAGCATTTCTTGCAGATCTGGATACCAAGTCCTTCTTGGCCAATCCGGAACAATGAGTATTGTTCTCACTCCTCTTTTTCTTATGATTCTCAACACCTTGGGTATGAGAGGAAGAGGAGGAAATACATAGACCGATTGGAACACCCACGGTGTCACCAGGGCGTCTACAGCCATCGCCTGAGGGTCTCTTGACCTGGCGCAATACCTCTGTAGTTTCTTGTTGAGGCGGGATGCCATCATGTCCACCTGAGGCAGTTCCCACCGACTTGCAAGCTGTGCGAAGACTTCTTGATAAAGTCCCCACTCCCCCGGGTGGAGGTCGTGCCTGCTGAGGAAGTCTGCTTCCCAGTTGTCTACCCCCGGGATGAACACGGCTGACAGTGCACTTACATGATTCTCCGCCCAGCGAAGAATTCTGGTGGCTTCCGCCATCGCCACCCTGCTCTTTGTGCCGCCCTGTCGGTTTACATGAGCCACAGCGGTGATGTTGTCTGACTGAATCAGAACTGGTTGACCGCGTGGCAGGGCCTCTGCTTGACGTAGGGCGTTGTAAATGGCCCTTAGTTCCAGGATGTTGATGTGAAGGCAAGTCTCCTGACTTGACCACAGACCTTGGAAATTTCTTCCCTGTGTGACTGCTCCCCACCCTCCCAGTCCTGAATGCAGAATCTGCGGCCCTTGAGAAGGTGAGCACTCTGCAGCCACCACAGGAGAGACACCCTGGCCCTGGGGGATAGGGCGATTAACCGATGCATCTGAAGATGTGATCCGGACCATTTGTCCAGTAAGTCCCATTGAAAGGTCCTCGCATGGAACCTGCCGAAGGGAATGGCCTCGTACGATGCCACCATCTTTCCCAGGACTCGAGTGCAGTGATGCACTGACACCTGTTTTGGTTTTAATAGGTCCCTGACCAGTGTCATGAGTTCCTGAACCTTCTCTATCGGGAGATAAACCCTTTTCTGGCCTGTGTCCAGAATCATGCCCAGGAAGGGCAGACGAGTCGTAGGAACCAACTGCGACTTTGGAATATTCAGAATCCAGCCGTGTTGCGCTGATCAGCAACTGCTCTTTTGATCTCGCTTTTATGAGGAGATCGTCCAAGTATGGGATAATTGTGACCCCTTGCTTCCGCAGGAGTACCATAATTTCAGCCATTACCTTGGTAAATATTCTCGGAGCCGTGGAGAGACCAAACGGCAACGTCTGAAATTGGTAATGACAATCCTGTACCACAAACCTGAGGTACGCCTGATAAATGGGGACATGAAGGTATGCATCCTTTATGTCCAGCGACACCATCCCCCCCTTCCAGGCTTGCAATGACCGCTCTCAGCGATTCCATCTTGAGCCGGAACCTTTTTAGGTACACGTTCAGGGATTTTAAATTCAATATGGGTCTGACCGAACCGTCCGGTTTCGGTACCACAAACATGGTCGAATAATAACCCTTTCCTTGTTGAAGGAGGGGAACCTTGACCACCACCTGTTGAAGATACAATTTTTGAATTGCAGTTAACACTATTTCCCTCTCCAAGGGGGAAGCTGGCAGGGCCGACTTGAGGTATCGGTGAGGGGGCATCTCTTCGAATTCCAGCTTGTATCCCTGAGACGCAACATCTATTGCCCAGGGATCCAACTGTGAGTGAACCCACTTGTGGCTGAAATTTCGGAGACGCGCCCCCACCGGGCCTAGCTCCGCCTGTGGAGCCCCAGCGTCATGCGGTGGATTTAGTGGAAGCCGGGAGGACTTCTGTTCCTGGGAACTAGCTGTGTTGTGCAGCTTCTTTCCTCTGCCCCTGCCAAGAAAGGACGCACTTCGGACTTTGTTTTTCTGTGATCGAAAGAACTGCATTTGGTAATACGGTGCTTTCTTAGGTTGTGAGGAAACATATGGCAAAAAATATGACTTCCCAGCCGTAGCTGTGTAGACCAGGTCCGAGAGACCCTCCCCAAACAATTCCTCACCCTTGTAAGGTAAAACCTCCATGTGCCTTTTAGAGTCGGCATCACCTGTCCATTGCCGAGTCCACAGGACCCTTCTGGCAGAAATCGACATAGCATTTATTCTAGAACCTAGTAGGCTAATGTCTCTCTGAGCATCTCTCATATAAAGGACAGCGTCTTTAATATGCCCCAGGGTCATTAATATAGTATCCTTGTCTAAGGTATCAAGTTCCTCAGATAAGGTATCCGTCCAAGCTGCTACAGCACTACACACCCAAGCAGACGAGATTGCCGGCCTCAGTAAGGTACCTGAATGTGTATAAATGGACTTCAGGGTAACCTCCTGTTTGCAATCCGCAGCATCTTTGAGGGTAGCCGTATCCTGTGACGGCAGGGCTACCTTCTTGGATAAGAGTGTCAAAGCTTTGTCCACCCTAGGGGAGGATTCCCAGCATAACCTGTCCGCTGGCGGGAAAGGATACGCCATAAGAATCTTTTTGGAAATCTGCAGTTTTTTATCTGGAGATTCCCAAGCCTTTTCACATTACTCATTGAGCTCGTGTGAGGGAGGAAAAATTACCTGCGGCTTCTTTTCCCCATACATATGAACCCTCCTGTCAGGGACTGGGGTTTCCTCTGTGATGTGCAACACATCCTTAATAGCTATAATCATATAACGGATGGATTTAGCCAATTTTGGCTGTAACTTTGCATCATCGTAATCGACACTGGAGTCAGAATCTATGTCGGTATCCTTGTCAATAATTTGGGATAGTGGGCGCTTCTGAGACCCTGTCGGCCTCTGCGACATAGGATCAGGCGCCGTCGGCGGAGACACCACATTCATTTGCTCCCGCTCTGCTTCCACATAGCCTTCCTCATCAGACATGTCGACACAAGCGTACCGACACACCACACACACAGGGAATGCCCTTTTTGAAGACAGTTCCCCCACAAGGCCCTTTGGTGAGACAGATAGAGAGTATGCCAGCACACACCCCAGCGCTATATAACCCAGGAATAACACAGTAACTTAATGTTAACCCAGTAGCTGCTGTATTTGTGTTTTTAGCGCCTAATTATGAGCCCCCCCTCTCTTTTTACCCTTTTTCTACCGTGATCTGCAGGGGAGAGCCTGGGGAGCTTCTTCTCAGCTGAGCTGTGGAGAAAAAATGGCGCTGGTGAGTGCTGAGGGAGAAGCCCCGCCCCCTCGACTGCGTGCTTCTGTCCCGTTAAAATACATATCTTTATGGCAGGGGCTCATACATATATACAGTGCCCAACTGTATATATGCTTACTTTTGCCAACAGAGGTCCATTTGCTGCCCAGGGCGCCCCCCGTCCCCCTCCCGCGCCCTGCACCCTTACAGTGACCGGAGTATGTGAGGTGTGTATGGAGCAATGGCGCACAGCTGCAGTGCTGTGCGTTACCTCATGTGAAGAACGGAGTCTTCTGCCGCCGATTTCGAAGTCTTCTTTGCTTCTCATACTCACCCGGCTTCTGTCTTCCGGCTCTGCGAGGGGGACGGCGGCGCGGCTCTGGGATCGGACGACGAGGGTGAGATCCTGTGTACGATCCCTCTGGAGCTAATGGTGTCCAGTAGCCTAAGAAGCAGGACCTATCTTCAGAGAGTAGGGCTGCTTCTCTCCCCTCTGTCCCACGATGCAGGAAGTCTGTTGCCAGCAGAGCTCCCTGAAAATAAAAAACCTTACAAAATACTTTCTTACAGCAAGCTCAGGAGAGCTCACTGAACAGCACCCAGCTCGCCCGGGCACAGATTCAAACTGAGGTCTGGAGGAGGGACATAGAGGGAGGAGCCAGAGCACACCAGAGTCTAAATTCTTTCTTAAAGTGCCCATGTCTCCTGCGGAGCCCGTCTATTCCCCATGGTCCTTACGGAGTCCCCAGCATCCACTAGGACGTTAGAGAAATTATATATATATATATATATATATATATATATATATATATATATATATATATATATATATATATATATATATATATATATCTATCTATCTATCTATCTATCTATCTATCTATCTATCTATCAGGTATGGACCGGCACTCCTCCTGATGGCCACTCGTGACCCTGGTGCCTCCTGATAACAATTGTGTAGAATCCCAATAAAGATGACAGCGGCACTCAGGGTTTTGTAAACATGCAAAAATTGTATTCAAACGTGAATAGACAGGCCGACGTTTCGGGGCTAACCCGCCCCTTTGTCAAGGTGTATAACCCTGTATATTATATATATATATATATATATATATATATGTATATTATATATATATATATATATATATATATATATATATATATACACACACACACACACACACACACACACACACACACACACATACATATGCCACAGGAGAGGTTTATATTGCTGCCCAGGGCGCGGCGCGCGCCCCCCCCCCCCCCTGTGCCCTGCACCCTTACAGTGACCGAGGTGTGTGAGGTGAATGGGAGCAATGGCGCACAGCTGCAGTGCTGTGCGTTACCTCTATGAAGATCCAAGTGTCTTCTGCCGCCTCTGATGTCTTTTCCTCAATACTCACCCGGCTTCAATCTTCCGGCTCTGCGAGGAGGACGGCGGCGCGGCTCTGGGACGGACGGCTAGGGTGAGACCTGCGTACCGATCCCTCTGGAACTAATGGTGTCCAGTAGCCTAAGAAACAGAGCCCTGAAACTCAGAAGTGGGTCTGTTTCTCTCTCCTCAGTCCCTCGATGCAGGGAGTCTGTTGCCAGCAGGCTCCCTGAACATAAAAAAACCTAACTAAAATGCTTTCTTTACAGGAAACTCAGTAGAGCTCCCGAAATGCACCCAGTCTCCACTGGGCACAGTATCAAACTGAGGTCTGGAGGAGGGGCATAGAGGGAGGAGCCAGTGCACACCCAGAGTCAATCCTTGGTTGGGAAATTAGGGACACTACAGTATGTGACAACAGGTTCTGCTAAAGCACAGTTCTGCAAACTCGGTCCTCATTACCCCACGCAGTGCATGTTATGCAGGTAACCCAGCAGGTGCACAGGTGTATTAATTACTCACAGACATTTTAAAAGGTCCGCAGGTGGAGTTAATTATTTCACTTGTGATTCTGTGAGGAGACCTGCAAAAATAAGAATTTACTTACCGATAATTCTATTTCTCGTAGTCCGTAGTGGATGCTGGGGACTCCGTAAGGACCATGGGGAATAGCGGCTCCGCAGGAGACTGGGCACAAAAGTAAAGCTTTAGAACTACCTGGTGTGCACTGGCTCCTCCCCCCTATGACCCTCCTCCAAGCCTCAGTTAGGATACTGTGCCCGGACGAGCGTACACAATAAGGAAGGATTTTGAATCCCGGGTAAGACTCATACCAGCCACACCAATCACACCGTATAACTCGTGATCTAAACCCAGTTAACAGCATGATAACAGAGGAGCCTCTAGAAAAGATGGCACACTACAGCAATAACCCGATTTTTTGGTAACAATAACTATGTACCAGTATTGCAGACAATCCGCACTTGGGATGGGCGCCCAGCATCCACTACGGACTACGAGAAATAGAATTATCGGTAAGTAAATTCTTATTTTCTCTAACGTCCTAAGTGGATGCTGGGGACTCCGTAAGGACCATGGGGATTATACCAAAGCTCCCAAACGGGCGGGAGAGTGCGGATGACTCTGCAGCACCAAATGAGAGAACTCCAGGTCCTCCTCAGCCAGGGTATCAATTTTGTAGAATTTTACAAACGTATTTGCTCCTGACCAAGTAGCTGCTCGGCAAAGTTGTAAAGCCGAGACCCCTCGGGCAGCCGCCCAAGATGAGCCCACCTTCCTTGTGGAGTGGGCATTTACAGATTTTTGGCTGTGGCAGGCCTGCCACAGAATGTGCAAGCTGAATTGTACTACAAATCCAACGACCAATAGTCTGCTTAGAAGCAGGAGCACCCAGCTTGTTGGGTGCATACAGGATAAACAGCGAGTCAGATTTTCTGACTCCAGCCGTCCTGGAAACATATTTTCAGGGCCCTGACAACGTCTAGCAACTTGGAGTCCTCCAAGTCCCTAGTAGCCGCAGGCACCACAATAGGTTGGTTCAGGTGAAACGCTGAAACCACCTTAGGGAGAAACTGAGGACGAGTCCTC
Organism: Pseudophryne corroboree; assembly: GCF_028390025.1. Taxonomy (NCBI): domain Eukaryota; kingdom Metazoa; phylum Chordata; class Amphibia; order Anura; family Myobatrachidae; genus Pseudophryne; species Pseudophryne corroboree. Next base: position 215,376,830 of record NC_086445.1, read on the forward strand.
AATTCCGCCCTGTCCGAATGGAAAATCAGATAAGGGCTTTTACAGGATAAAGCCGCCAATTCTGACACGCGCCTGGCCCAGGCCAGGGCCAACAGCATGACCACTTTCCATGTGAGATATTTTAACTCCACAGATTTAAGTGGTTCAAACCAATGTGACTTTTGGAACCTAAAAACTACATTGAGATCCCAAAGTGCCACTGGAGGCACAAAAGGAGGCTGTATATGCAGTACCCCTTTTACAAACGTCTGAACTTCAGGGACTGAAGCTAGTTCTTTTTGGAAGAAAATTGACAGGGCCGAAATTTGAACCTTAATGGACCCCAATTTCAGGCCCATAGACACTCCTGTTTGCAGGAAATGTAGGAATCGACCCAGTTGAATTTCCTCCGTTGGGCCTTACTGGCCTCGCACCACGCAACATATTTTCGCCAAATGCGGTGATAATGTTTTGCGGTTACATCCTTCCTGGCTTTGATCAGGATAGGGATGACTTCATCCGGAATGCCCTTTTTCCTTCAGGATCCGGCGTTCAACCGCCATGCCGTCAAACGCAGCCGCGGTAAGTCTTGGAACAGACAGGGTCCTTGCTGGAGCAGGTCCCTTCTTAGAGGTAGAGGCCACGGATCCTCCGTGAGCATCTCTTGAAGTTCCGGTTACCAAGTCCTTCTTGGCCAATCCGGAGCCACGAATATAGTGCTTACTCCTCTCCATCTTATCAATCTCAGTACCTTGGGTATGAGAGGCAGAGGAGGGAACACATACCCTGACTGGTACACCCACGGTGTTACCAGAGCGTCTACAGCTATTGCTTGAGGGTCCCTTGACCTGGCGCAATACCTGTCGAGTTTTTCCCAACGGTTTATAATCATGTGGAAGACTTCTGGGTGAAGTCTCCACTCTCCCGGGTGGAGGTCGTGTCTGCTGAGGAAGTCTGCTTCCCAGTTGTCCACTCCCGGAATGAATACTGCTGACAGTGCTATCACATGATTTTCCGCCCAGCGAAGAATCCTTGCAGCTTCTGCCATTGCCCTCCTGCTTCTTGTGCCACCCTGTCTGTTTACGTGGGTGACTGCCGTGATGTTGTCCGACTGGATCAACACCGGCTGACCTTGAAGCAGAGGTCTTGCTAAGCTTAGAGCATTGTAAATGGCCCTTAGCTTCAGGATATTTATGTGAAGTGATGTCTCCAGGCTTGACCATAAGCCCTGGAAATTCCTTCCCTGTGTGACTGCTCCCCAGCCTCGCAGGCTGGCATCCGTGGTCACCAGGACCCAGTCCTGAATGCCGAATCTGCGGCCCTCTAGAAGATGAGCACTCTGCAACCAACACAGGAGGGACACCCTTGTTCTTGGTGACAGGGTTATCCGCTGATGCATCTGAAGATGCGACCCGGACCATTTGTCCAGCAGGTCCCACTGGAAAGTTCTTGCGTGGAATCTGCCGAATGGGATTGCTTCGTAGGAAGCCATCATTTTACCCAGAACCCTTGTGCATTGATGCACTGAGAGTTGGCTCGGTTTTAGGAGGTTCCTGACTAGCTCGGATAACTCCCTGGCTTTCTCCTCCGGGAGAAACACCTTTTTCTGGACTGTGTCCAGGATCATCCCTAGGAACAGAAGACGAGTCGTCGGAACCAGCTGCGATTTTGGAATATTGAGAATCCAATCGTGCTGCCGCAACACTACCTGAGATAGTGCTACACTGACCTCCAACTGTTCCCTGGATCTTACCCTTATCAGGGAATCGTCCAAGTAAGGGATAACTAAAATTCCCTTCCTTTGAAGGAATATCATCATTTCGGCCATTACCTTGGTAAAGACCCGGGGTGCCGTGGACCATCCATACGGCAGCGTCTGAACTGATAGTGACAGTTCTGTACCATAAACCTGAGGTACCCTTGGTGAGAAGGGTAAATTGGGACATGAAGGTAAGCATCCTTGATGTCCCGAGACATCATGTAGTCCCCTTCTTCCAGGTTCGCAATCACTGCTCTGAGTGACTCAATCTTGAATTTGAACCTCTGTATGTAAGTGTTCAAAGATTTTAGATTTAGAATCGGTCTCACCGAGCCGTCCGGCTTCGGTACCACAACAGTGTGGAATAATACCCCGTTCCCTGTTGCAGGAGGGGTACCTTGATTATCACCTGCTGGGAATACAGCTTGTGAATGGCTTCCAAAACTGTCTCCCTGTCAGAAGGAGACATCGGTAAAGCCGACTTTAGGAAACGGCGAGGGGGAGACGTCTCGAATTCCAATTTGTACCCCTGAGATATCACCTGAAGGATCCAGGGGTCTACTTGCGAGTGAGCCCACTGCGCGCTGAAATTCATTGAGACGGGCCCCCCACCGTGCCTGATTCTGCTTGTAAAGCCCCAGCGTCATACTGAGGGCTTGGCAGAGGCGGGAGAGGGTTTCTGTTCCTGGGAACTGGCTGATTTCTGCAGCCTTTTTCCTCTCCCTCTGTCACGGGGCAGAAATGAGGAACCTTTTGCCCGCTTGTCCACGAAAAGACTGCGCCTGATAATACGGCGTCTTCTCATGTTGAGAGGCGACCTGGGGTACAAACGTGGATTTCCCAGCTGTTGCCGTGGCCACCAGGTCTGAAAGACCGACCCCAAATAACTCCTCCCCTTAATAAGGCAATACTTCCAAATGCCGTTTGGAATCCGCATCACCTGACCACTGTCGTGTCCATAAACCTCTACTGGTAGAAATGGACAACGCACTTAGACTTGATGCCAGTCGGCAAATATTCCGCTGTGCATCACGCATATATAGAAATGCATCTTTCAAATGCTCTATAGGCAATAATATACTGTCCCTATCTAGGGTATCAATATTTTCAGTCAGGGAATCCGACCACGCTAACCCAGCACTGCACATCCAGGCTGAGGCGATTGCTGGTCGCAGTATAACACCAGTATGTGTGTAAATACATTTTAGGATACCCTCCTGCTTTCTATCAGCAGGATCCTTAAGGGCGGCCATCTCAGGAGAGGGTAGAGCCCTTGTTCTTACAAGCGTGTGAGCGCTTTATCCACCCTAGGGGGTGTTTCCCAACGCACCCTAACCTCTGGCGGGAAAGGATATAATGCCAATAACATTTTAGAAATTATCAGTTGTTATCGGGGGAAACCCACGCTTCACCACACACCTCATTTAATTTCTCAGATTCAGGAAAACTACAGGTAGTTTCTCCTCACCGAACATAATACCCCTTTTTGGTGGTACTCGTATTATCAGAAATGTGTAAAACATTTTTCATTGCCTCAATCATGTAACGTGTGGCCCTACTGGAAGTCACATTTGTCTCTTCACCGTCGACACTGGAGTCAGTATCCGTGTCGGCGTCTATATCTGCCATCTGAGGTAACGGGCGCTTTAGAGCCCCTGACGGCCTATGAGACGTCTGGACAGGCACAAGCTGAGTAGCCGGCTGTCTCATGTCAACCACTGTCTTTTATACAGAGCTGACACTGTCACGTAATTCCTTCCAACAGTTCATCCACTCAGGTGTCGACCCCCTAGGGGGTGACATCACTATTACAGGCAATCTGCTCCGTCTCCACATCATTTTTCTCCTCATACATGTCGACACAAACGTACCGACACACAGCACACACACAGGGAATGCTCTGATAGAGGACAGGACCCCACTAGCCCTTTGGGGAGACAGAGGGAGAGTTTGCCAGCACACACCAGAGCGCTATAGCTATATATATATATATTATATATATATATATATATATATATATATATATATATATATATATATATATATATATATATATATATATATACATATACATACACACACAGGGATAACCTTATATAAGTGTTTTTCCCCTTATAGCTGCTGTATTGTTAATACTGCGCCTAATTAGTGCCACCCCTCTCTTTTTTAACCCTTTCTGTAGTGTAGTGACTGCAGGGGAGAGCCAGGGGAGCTTCCCTCCAACTGAGCTGTGAGGGAAAATGGCGCCAGTGTGCTGAGGAGATAGGCTCCGCCCCTTTTTCGCGGACTTTTCTCCTGCTTTTTTATGGATTCTGGCAGGGGTTAAAATTCATCCATATAGCCCTGGGGGCTATATGTGATGTATTTTCGCCAGCCAAGGTGTTTTTATTGCTGCTCAGGGCGCCCCCCCCTAGCGCCCTGCACCCTCAGTGACCGAAGTGTGAAGTGTGCTGAGGAGCAATGGCGCACAGCTGCAGTGCTGTGCGCTACCTTGGTGAAGACAGGACGTCTTCTGCCGCCGATTTTCCGGACCTCTTCTGTCTTCTGGCTCTGTAAGGGGGCCGGCGGCGCGGCTCTGGGACCCATCCATGGCTGGGCCTGTGATCGTCCCTCTGGAGCTAATGTCCAGTAGCCTAAGAAGCCCAATCCACTCTGCACGCAGGTGAGTTCGCTTCTTCTCCCCTTAGTCCCTCGATGCAGTGAGCCTGTTGCCAGCAGGTCTCACTGAAAATAAAAAACCTAAAACTAAACTTTTCACTAAGCAGCTCAGGAGAGCCACCTAGTGTGCACCCTTCTCGTTCGGGCACAAAAATCTAACTGAGGCTTGGAGGAGGGTCATAGGGGGAGGAGCCAGTGCACACCAGATAGTTCTAAAGCTTTACTTTTGTGCCCAGTCTCCTGCGGAGCCGCTATTCCCCATGGTCCTTACGGAGTCCCCAGCATCCACTTAGGACGTTAGAGAAACATGCACTGTGTGGGGTAATGAGGACAGAGTTTGCAAACCTATGTGCTAAAGGTTCACATATAATGCAAGAATATAGGACAGTGCCAGCATTGCAAAGAAATGGCTGTTTTTAGGTGGATTTATTTCTACCTTTAAAACGGCTAAGCAAGGAAATTAAAATAGAGAAACTCCGGTGTGTTTACAGGCAGCTTAGGGTCAAAAGCAGTAAGTGCTTAATGACTCATCTAATAATTTTTTTAAATACAGGTTGAGTCTCCCTTATCCAAAATGCTTGGGACCAGAGGTATTTTGGATATGGGATTTTTCCATATTTTGGAATAATTGCATACCATAATGAGATATGGTGAAGGGACCTAAATCTAAGCACAGAATACATTTATGTTACATATACTCCTTATACACACAGCCTGAAGGTAATTTTAGCCAATATTTTTTATAACTTTGTGCATTAAACAAAGTGTGTCTACATTTACACAATTCATTTATGTTTCATATACACCTTATACACACAGCCTGAAGGTCATTTAATACAATATTTTTAATAACTTTGTGTATTAAACAAAGTTTGTGTACATTGAGCCATCAAAAAACAAAGGTTTCACTATCTCACTCAAAAAAGTCCGTATTTCGGAATATTCCGTATTTCGGAATATTTGGATATGGGATACTCAACCTGTATATCTTTTGCCCAACGGCTAAGTAATACAACTATTTGCTTTACAGAACAGTAATATTTTTAATCCAAGAAATGGAATGTGGTCCACATTTAGGCAACACATAATTATGCAGTAGAAATTATATTTGGGACCAAGAAAAAATTTTTATTGACTTTTGGTACCTAAATAAGCCTTCATGAAGGGCAAATAATGATAAGTGGTTATAATTGTTATATCTAAAAGGCCCCACGCTGCAATAACCCTATCACTTGTACCTGCTATATAATTCCTCATCAGGATACCCAGATAATAACATCCAATAGCTGACGCTTCATACTTTTGACTTATTTATCATTATTATACTATTGAGGAACCTGTATTACCTCTGTGAAGCTGAAGAAGAGTCCTACACCTCCAAGGATTTTCAAAGCTTCACCAGCGTGGTTCAGCATTTTATCACCACAGCTATCACAATGAATATTTTTCTGCTTACATTCCTGAATGTGAAAGATGGAAAGTTAGTGTGAACCAATAATATAATACTTAAACAGATAAGTGTGCTACTAATGAGTTGGCAAGCTTTGAGCCGATTTTCAAAATTGATCCATTTTAAATGTCAGGTTAGAAAAACAAAAATGTGGCTGATGCATAAAGTATTAAGAAGCCAAGAAAGTGCCGACTTAAATCGCACATTTCAGGAGGCTGCGAGTCGAAATGTGCTCCCCCGCGGGCATTTGTGTCCTAATGGAGCAACAACTGAATGGCTCTGTCTGACGCCATCTAGTGCCAGCCGCGGGGTAAAAGAATTGAAGCACCCCCAAATGATCAATGCTAAACAACTAACATCCTTAAAACAAAGTTACTAAAATAAAATCTATAAAAAAATAAATCCAAAAAAATAAAATAAAAAATAAAAAAATCACACAAAGAAATAAATATTGATACTTTACTGGAACCAGTTTTTCCAAAAATAAGGTGAGCTTTATCAATGCTTCATGTCATTTTGCAAACACAGACTGTAAAATGACAGTTGCAATCAAATTGAGTGGTACTTTATCTCTCTATATGTTATCTCTTTCCAAGCTTTGAAAAATGTAGCCCATAGTCTAATACAAATCATATGGGGAGTACAGCGAGAGGATATAGTGCTCACCGCATTGCAACTCCTATAGGCAGACTTAAACTGTGCACTGCTTAATGTGGTATTCAGGAATCCACAACAGTCCAGGTGGTTCTCCATCTCGCTCTGGGTCTTATTGCTCATACTGGCCCAAGTTGCATTTAGGAACTGTTCCTGTAAGAAGCCAGAATACACAAATACATTGGTTATTCTCCCTTCAGCTGTAACTAAACTAAAACCAAAAGCAGTATAAACTATGAAATAAAACTATTAAGATGTATCATTTTCTGTTGATGGCAAAGAAGAGGTTCCCAAAATCCGCTATTACGGTCTTGGTTTTAAGGATATCCATGCTTGGGTATAGGTGGCTTAATTAGTACTTATGCACGATTGGCTTTGTGGTTCTGCTCATCTGATCTATGAATGTACAAAGGAAACAGACTAATGTCACCCATTTTTACAGTTATCTGTGTGGCTTTTGATTTTACTAATTAATACAGTCACTTACAACCTTAGCCCAATCTACTGTAGAAAAGGATATGTAGCAGCATTTTTACGCTTTATTTTTTAAACTGCAGATAAGTAATAAAGAAAAGTTTCTGGAACGATCTGTGTAAGTGTTATTGTCGAATATTTAAAGGGTTGAGTACTTTGCAAGTCACTATATACTGAGTTTATTATAAATAATCCATTACATCACATTACTTGCATAACTAATATAAAATGACCATGAAGATGTCTTCACCGACCATGAAATCACGTGAATATTGAATATGGATGTTATGTCATATACTTAACACTTCATTCATTTTAGAATGGGAGGGGGATTAAATAAAACGCATATTTAAATTGGTGAGGGTTCATTCTCTGGGACACCCACCATCTAATACATTTATCAGGTTCTTAAAACAAACACACACTGTATAGCTAGGACCTCTGCAAATCACCTTGGTTTGTTCCAGACTTAAAGTTACTTAATTTTTTGCTTTACTTACTCAGAATCATGCCCAATAGGAGAGCACCAAGATACTGTTAACTCCTAATAATAGTATTTGCTGTATATTAAGTCCTATTCATCCTTCCATCCACCTTGTCTCATTCCCAGTTCACCTTTCCCTCTACAATGTAAGCTTCGGGCAGCGCCCTTGTCCCTCTTGTTATATCCCCAAACACTATTCTTGCTCTGATACACGCTGATGGTGGATACAGGATCATTGAGAGATGTTGCCTTCAACTCAATACATTACATAACCGTGAGAACATTCTGGTTTTTGGGAATGCTAAATGTGTCTAGTTTGGCTTTTGTAATTGAATTTTTTTGAGCATTTACAGCTAATGCAGGTTTCTAGTATAACCGTAATTTGTATAAATACGAGGGATGCACCCCATTTACCACCAGCATACATATTGTTGTAGGGAGCTGTACACAAGAAAATAAGATTTTACTCACCGGTAAATCTATTTCTCGTAGTCCGTAGTGGATGCTGGGACTCCGTAAGGACCATGGGGAATAGCAGCTCCGCAGGAGACTGGGCACAACTAAGAAAGCTTTAGGACTAACTGGTGTGCACTGGCTCCTCCCACTATGACCCTCCTCCAGACCTCAGTTAGGATACTGTGCCCGGAAGAGCTGACACAATAAGGAAGGATTTTGAATCCTGGGTAAGACTCATACCAGCCACACCAATCACACCGTATAACTCGTGATATTATACCCAGTTAACAGTATGAACATAACAGAGCCTCTTAACAGATGGCTCAACAATAACCCTTTAGGTAACAATAACTATATACAAGCATTGCAGACAGTCCGCACTTGGGACGGGCGCCCAGCATCCACTACGGACTACGAGAAATAGATTTACCGGTGAGTAAAATCTTATTTTCTCTAACGTCCTAAGTGGATGCTGGGACTCCGTAAGGACCATGGGGATTATACCAAAGCTCCCAAACGGGCGGGAGAGTGCGGATGACTTTGCAGCACCGAATGAGAGAACTCAAGGTCCTCCTCAGCCAGGGTATCAAATTTGTAGAATTTTGCAAACGTGTTTGCCCCTGACCAAGTAGCAGCTCGGCAAAGTTGTAAAGCCGAGACCCCTCGGGCAGCCGCCCAAGAAGAGCCCACCTTCCTCGTGGAATGGGCTTTTACAGATTTAGGCTGCGGCAGGCCAGCCGCAGAATGCGCAAGCTGAATTGTGCTACAAATCCAGCGAGCAATAGTCTGCTTCTAAGCAGGAGCACCCAGTTTGTTGGGTGCATACAGGATAAATAGCGAGGCAGTCTTCCTGACTCCAGCCGTCCTGGAAATATAAATTTTCAAGGCCTCGACTATGTCCAGTAACTTGGAGTCCTCCAAGTCCCTAGTAGCCGCAGGCACAACAATAGGTTGGTTCAAGTGAAAAGCTGATACCACCTTAGGGAGAAACTGGGGACGAGTCCTCAATTCTGCCCTATCCATATGGAAAATCAGATAAGGGCTTTTACATGACAAAGCCGCCAATTCTGATACACGCCTGGCCGAAGCCAACAACATGACCACTTTCCACGTGAGATACTTCAAATCCACGGTCTTAAGTGGCTCAAACCAATGTGACTTTAGGAAATCCAACACCACGTTGAGATCCCAAGGTGCCACTGCAGGCACAAAAGGGGGCTGAATATGCAGCACTCCCTTAACAAAAGTTTGAACTTCAGGTAGTAAAGCCAGTTCTTTCTGGAAGAAAATCGAAAGAGCCGAAATCTGGACCTTAATGGAACCCAATTTTAGGCCCATAGTCACCCCTGACTGTAGAAAGTGCAGGAAACGACCCAGCTGAAATTCTTCCGTTGGGGCCTTCCTGGCCTCACACCACGCAACATATTTTCGCCATATGCGGTGATAATGGTTCGCGGTTACTTCTTTCCTAGCTTTAATCAGCGTAGGAATGACTTCCTCCGGAATGCCCTTTTCCTTCAGGATCCGGTGTTCAACCGCCATGCCATCAAACGCAGCCGCGGTAAGTCTTGGAACAAACAGGGCCCCTGATGCAGCAGGTCCTGTCTGAGCGGCAGAGGCCATGGGTCCTCTGAGATCATTTCTTGAAGTTCCGGGTACCAAGCTCTTCTTGGCCAATCCAGAACAATGAGTATAGTTCTTACTCCTCTTCTCCTTATTATCCTCAGTACCTTTGGTATGAGAGGAAGAGGAGGGAACACATAAACCGACCGGTACACCCACGGTGTCACTAGACCGTCCACAGCTATCGCCTGCGGGTCTCTTGACCTGGCGCAATACTTTTCTAGCTTTTTGTTTAGGCGGGACGCCATCATGTCCACCTGTGGCCTTTCCCAACGGTTTACAATCATTTGGAAGACTTCTGGATGAAGTCCCCACTCTCCCGGGTGGAGGTCGTGCCTGCTGAGGAAGTCTGGTTCCCAGTTGTCCACTCCCGGAATGAACACTGCTGACAGTGCGAACACGTGATTTTCCGCCCATCGGAGAATCCTTGTGGCTTCTGCCATCGGCGTCCTGCTTCTCGTGCCGCCCTGTCGGTTTACATGGGCGACCGCAGTGATGTTGTCTGACTGGATCAGTACCGGCTGGTTTTGAAGCAGGGGTTTTGCCTGACTTAGGGCATTGTAAATGGCCCTTAGTTCCAGAACATTTATGTGTAGGGAAGTCTCCTGACTTGACCAAAGTCCTTGGAAGTTTGTTCCCTGTGTGACCGCCCCCCCAGCCTCGAAGGCTGGCATCCGTGGTCACCAGGACCCAGTCCTGTATGCCGAATCTGTGGCCCTCTCTGAGATGAGCACTCTGCAGCCACCACAGCAGAGACACCCTGGTCCGTGGAGACAGGGTTATCAGCCGATGCATTTGAAGATGCGATCCGGACCATTGGTTCAACAGGTCCCACTGAAAGGTTCTGGCATGGAACCTGCTGAATGGAATTGCTTCGTAGGAAGCTACCATCTTTCCCAGGACTCGCGTGCAGTGACGCACCGACACCTGTTTTGGTTTCAGGAGGCCTCTGACTAGAGATGACAGCTCGTTGGCTTTTTCCTCTGGGAGAAACACTTTTTTCTGGACTGTGTCCAGAATCATCCCCAGGAACAGTAGACGTGTCGCAGGAACCAGCTGTGACTTTGGAATGTTTAGAATCCAGCCGTGCTGTTGTAGCACTTCCCGAGATAGTGCTACCCCGACCAACAACTGCTCTCTGGACCTCGCCTTTATCAGGAGATCGTCCAAGTATGGGATAATTATAACTCCCTTTTTTTCGAAGGAGTATCATCATTTCGGCCATTACCTTGGTAAATACCCTCGGTGCCGTGGACAGGCCGAACGGCAACGTCTGGAATTGGTAATGACAATCCTGTACCACAAATCTGAGGTACTCCTGGTGAGGATGGTAAATGGGGACATGCAGGTAAGCATTCTTGATGTCCAGTGATACCATGTAATCCCCCTCTTCCAGGCTTGCAATAACCGCCCTGAGCGATTCCATCTTGAACTTGAATTTTTTTATATATGTGTTCAAGGATTTCAAATTTAAAATGGGTCTCACCGAACTGTCCGGTTTCGGTACCATAAACATTGTGGAATAGTAACCCCGTCCTTGTTGAAGTAGGGGCACCTTGACTATCACCTGCTGGGAATACAGCTTGTGAATTGCCTCTATCACAGCCTCCCTGCCTGAGGGAGTTGTTGGAAAGGCAGATTTGAGAAAACGGCGGGGGGGGGGGGGGGATGTCTCAAATTCCAGCCTGTACCCCTGAGATACCACTTGAAGGATCCAGGGATCTACTTGTGAGCGAGCCCACTGATTGCTGAAGTTTTTGAGACGGGCCCCCACCGTACCTGGCTCCGCCTGTTGAGCCCCAGCGTCATGCGGCGGACTTAGAAGAAGAAGCGGGAGGAGGACTTTTGTTCCTGGGAACTGGCTGTATGCTGCAGCTTTTTTCCCCTACCTCTGCCTCTGGGCAGAAAGGACGCGCCTCTACCCCGCCTGCTCTTTTGGGGACGAAAGGACTGTACCTGATAATACGGTACTTTCTTTGGTTGTGAGGGGACATGTGGTAAAAATGCTGACTTCCCAGCCGTTGCTGTGGACACTAGGTCTGAAAGACCATCCCCGAACAACTCCTCATCCTTAATAAGGCAAAACTTCCATGTGCCTTTTAGAATCTGCATCACCTGTCCACTGCCGAGTCCATAACCCTCTCCTGGCAGAAATGGACAGTGCACTTATTTTAGATGCCAGCCGGCAAATATCCCTCTGTGCATCTCTCATGTATAAGACAGCGTCTTTAATATGCTCTACGTTCAGCAATATAGTGTCCCTGTCTAGGGTGTCAATGTTTTCTGACAGGGAATCTGACCATGCAGCAGCAGCACTGCACATCCATGCTGAAGCAATAGCTGGTCTCAGTATAATACCAGTGTGTGTATATATAGCCTTCAGGAGAGCCTCCTGCTTTCTATCAGCAGGCTCCTTCAGGGCGGCCGTATCCGGAGACGGTAGTGCCACCTTTTTTGATAAGCGTGTAAGCGCTTTATCCACCTTAGGGGGTGTTTCCCAACGTGACCTATCCTCTGGCGGGAAAGGGTACGCCATTAGTAACTTTTTAGAAATTACCAATTTTTTATCTGGGCAAGCCCACGCTACTTCACACACTTCATTTAATTCTTCAGAAGGGGGAAAAACTACTGGGAGTTTTCTCTCTCCAAACATAATACCCTTTTTTGTGGTACCTGGGGTCACATCAGAAATGTGTAAAACATTTTTCATTGCCTCAATCATGTAACGAGTGGCCCTACTGGACATAACATTAGTCTCTTCGTCGTCGACACTGGTATCAGTATCCGTGTCGACATCTGTGTCTGCCATCTGAGGTAGCGGGCGTTTTAGAGCCCCTGATGGCCTTTGAGACGTCTGGGTAGGCACGAGCTGAGAAGCCGGCTGTCCCGCATTTGCCATGTCATCAAATTTTTTATGTAAGGAGTCGACACTTTCACGTAATTCCTTCCACAAGTCCATCCACTCAGGTGTCTGCCCCGCAGGGGGTGACAACACATTTTCAGGCATTTGCTCCGCCTCCACATAAGTCTCCTCATCAAACATGTCGACACAGCCGTACCGACACCGCACACACACAGGGAATGCTCTGACAGGAGACAGGACCCCACAAAGCCCTTTGGGGAGACAGAGAGAGAGTATGCCAGCACACACCAGAGCGCTATATAATACAGGGATTAACTAAATTATATCCCCTTATAGCTGCTATATGTATATTGCGCCTAAATTTAGTGCCCCCCCTCTCTTTTTTACCCTTTCTGTAGTGTAGACTGCAAGGGAGAGCCAGGGAGCTTCCTTCCAGCGGAGCTGGGAGGGAGAAATGGCGCCAGTGTGCTGAGGGAGATAGCTCCGCCCCTTTTTCGGCTGACTTTTCTCCAGCTTTTTAATGAATTCTGGCAGGGGTATTTATCACATATATAGCCTCTGGGGCTATATATTATGATATATTTGCCAGCCAAGGTGTTTTTATTGCTGCTCAGGGCGCCCCCCCCCCCAGCGCCCTGCACCCTCAGTGACCGGAGTGTGAAGTGTGTATGAGGAGCAATGGCGCACAGCTGCAGTGCTGTGCGCTACCTTGGTGAAGACTGATGTCTTCTGCCGCCGATTTTCCGGACTCTTCTTGCTTCTGGCTCTGTAAGGGGGCCGGCGGCGCGGCTCTGGGACCGAACATCAATGGCCGGTTCCATGCGGTCGATCCCTCTGGAGCTAATGGTGTCCAGTAGCCTAAGAAGCCCAAGCTACCACCAGTTAGGTAGGTTCGCTTCTTCACCCCTTAGTCCCTCGCTGCAGTGAGTCTGTTGCCAGCAGATCTCACTGTAAAATAAAAAACCTAAAATATACTTTCTCTCTAGGAGCTCAGGAGAGCCCCTAGTGTGCATCCAGCTCAGCCGGGCACAAGATTCTAACTGAGGTCTGGAGGAGGGTCATAGTGGGAGGAGCCAGTGCACACCGGTTAGTCCTAAAGCTTTCTTAGTTGTGCCCAGTCTCCTGCGGAGCCGCTATTCCCCATGGTCCTTACGGAGTCCCAGCATCCACTTAGGACGTTAGAGAAATGTTCATTACAAGTCTGAGCATCTCGGTACATATAATTATAACAATAACAGAAAAAAGGAAAATACAAATTAAGAGCACACAGCACAAGTGTTACCCCCGACACCATGAATAGGTACGCATTATCAACAAAGAGGTGTCTTGTTTATTTTACCAACAATATGGATAATTCAACTACAACTAGGCACACATTGAGCACTGTTGTTCAGTACTACAAATGGCCGGCTGTCTGGATCTCGGCGCCCAGCATTCTGGCGCGGGGATCCCAACCGCTGGAATGCCAGCAGCGGGGCGAGCGCAAAAGAGCCCCTTGCGGGCTTGCTGCGCTTGTCGCACTATTTATTCTCCCCAAGTGGGAGAATAGTTGTCGGTATTCCGATGCCAGTATGCTGAACGCCAGGATCCCGACAGTCGGTATATCGAGTGCCTCCCGTTTAGAGACACATTGCGTCTGCCCTGCAGCACAGCCAATGGCAGCTATATCTACAGATTGCCGCATCTGGCTTTGTGTACATAAACTTGCTGCAGAGATCATCAGTGACTGACATCTCAACTGGGTGGCTACATTTAAATGGTAGGTTGGTGGATCGGCCAGGTGTGTACCCAGCTTTACATGGCAGACTGTTATCCACTTTAGGCCTGAATAAGAGGTAGACACATTGCCAATGGCAAGTCTGCAACTTTATGCAAATACAGAAACTATGTCCTTCTCTTGTGTGCAATCCATGCTACTGAAGGTGCAAGGACTGAGATGCCCACTGTCAGCATCCACATATGCAGTAATATGTAGTACTGCGTCCTTAGAAACCACCACTGAAACTTGCACATGCTATATGGCAGTTGTAGTACCTCTGTCCAAGTACGGCCTCCTATGGAAGCTCTCAAGTGTTTGTGTACGCAACCCACTCTCACCGACACAAGGTCACTGGTTTAGTGCAGCAGCTTCCCACCTACCTAAACAGGGCTGTTCCATACAGTCATTGTTTCCCAAGGCTCCGCTGCTTCTCTAACAGCCACGGACAGAATCTGGGATGTGTGCGAGTACTAACAAGTCAATTAAAGAAAAGCAAACTATCATACCACGCTGCTAATGCCCGATCTCGTCCGATCTTGGAAGCCAAACAGCGTTGGGCCGGGTTAGTACCTTGAGGGGAGACTCCCTGGGAATACCCGGTGTTGTAGAGTAGGGACTACTCCCCTTCCTTTGAAGGGTGGACACCAACAGCAGTATCACCACTATTTGTTCTTTTCTTTCTAATTTTTTCTTTACTTTCACCAGCGTTCAAGTCACGCTAATATATACATCTCTAATTTGTGCAATATGGATTAACGGAATAGCAAATTGTCTAGTATTGACCCAATCTAAGTGGTCCTCTAAGACACTGACCTCCCTGGTTGGTCTCATTAATACAGAACATCTGTACTGGTCAGGAGAAACGGGTGTCAGACTATCAGGTGTCTGCAGCCTTTCTAATCCTTCTCGTGTGATTAACAGACCAGAACATTTTTAAATATTTTCTCACACTTTTCTTTTTTTCATACCTTTCTTTGGATCGTAGAGGGGTAACTTATTCATTTTTGATTAATAAACATATTTTAACCTTCCTTTGATTCTCAACTGAAGAATATTTCTTCTTTTCTTAAGAGTGCGCCCACACAAGAGCTTTCTCTCTCTACCCTTGTCAGTACTTGTACTTTCTAGCTCTGGGCGCACCACCAATAGGGACTACAATTGAAAGGCCTCAATTTCCTTTCCAGCAATTATAATTGTCCACTTTAGGTTCTTTACAATTTGTTGCAATTTATCACATACCAGTGCCCGGTCGCTCTTCCTTTTGATAGACACTAAAGGCACGTCAGCTGCGTCTTTGGACAGACACAGCATCAGATCAAAGTCTTAATAATCGGTCACAGCATCGGCCATCTGAGTGAGCCTCAGTCTACTCAGAATGTTCGCCTCATCTCTGCCGCAGAGGGTAGTAAACCTGCGTTGTAAGAAGCAGACACTGGCCTCAGCACGCCTCGAAAATGAGGCTAACATATATGTGTCTTACCTGTTGAGATCTGTTCATAGCCAAACAGGAGCAGGAGACCACCAGTTGAAAAATAAAGATGAGAATCAACACCACCATATACTACATTCTAGTTAAGGGACATAGAAACATAACAAAGAATTGTCCCTGGTACAAATAACATACATTCATGGGTTAGGTGGGGGTGCTGCACACAAGAGACCACCACATACTTGTGCATTAGAGAAGAAAGAAAAATTATGTTTGCAAAGTGCTATAGCACCGTGCAGAATGGGAAGCGTTTCAGGATGACAAATAGATGCCATGTGGGGCAGTACGGATGGTGTAATGGTTAGCATTAGCCTCACAGCACTGAGGTCATGGGTGCGATTCCTTTGGCACTAACTATGTAAGGTTTGTATATTCTCCCCGAGTGTGCCAATTTCCTCCCACAATCAAAATATACTGTTATACTAGCGTGAATATGTGCGTGTGTATACACATGTGGTGGGGAATATAGACTAAGCTTCACTGGGGCAGGGACTGATGTGAATGGGTTCACTACGGCTGGCCGGCGGTCGGGCTCCCGGCGACCAGCATACCGGCGCCGGGAGGCCGACCGCCGGCTTACCGACAGTGTGGCGAGCGCAAATGAGCCCCTTGCGTGCTCGCTACGCGCGCCACACTATTTTATTTTCCCTCTATGGGGGTCGTGGTCCCCCACGAGAGAAAATAAATGTCGGTATGCCGGCTGTCGGGCTCCCGGCGCCAATGTGAATGGCCCAATATTCTCTGTAAAAGCGCTGCGGAACATATATGCGCTATATAAATAGCTGGTAATAAATAGTAAATAAATAATGCTGCAAAACAGGAGATCAACCTCAATTAAGGATACAATAAAGAGCATCACTTGATGGTGACTAACTGCGCCAATTAAACCAATGATGGCAATGAGAAGAAGGAAAACGCCAACTGCGATCACTCCCCCAATGATGTGAATGCTGGAGACTATTCCAAATCCTTTGCCCCATGCTGCCACGGCAATCAACAGCAAGCCCACCAGCTGGAAAAAGAAGCAGAAGAAGTTAGTGCAGTCCACAGTAACAGACAGCTATGATGGTAAGGGCCAACACACTGACAACACATTCAATGCCAAATGCTTTCACAATATGGTCAACATCTCAGTGGGGTTCGCATCAAGACATGCTTCTTGCCAAAGATTTTCTGCATTGGAACAGAATGGGACTAAACAGAGCTATACATGTATACCAGTGTAGCCAGACGCCACCAACATTGGCCATTTAGTCAAGATACAAAGTGGCTACTGTTATTTGGCAGGTCAGATACCACCATCAGCAATTCTATGATAAGATTGCTCCCAGTGAATATGGGTGACGCCAGAAGTGGATTGGGATAGAAAACCTGCCCAGGAAGTTTCTGGATGCAGCCCAAGTGGAAGTGGAGTCTGTTGAGGGGGTGGAGTCTGTCACACTGGGCAAGAAACTCACTCCTTACAGGGCCTGCTTCTGTGGATTCAGATGCAGCCTTCCTTGGGTCTTTTACAGAAATAGTGTCTGCTACTTTAAGCTAATGCAGCTCCCTGGTGTACATCCAGCGTATGAATGACAAGGACTGAGCTGCCTACTATCAGTGTCTACAAATACTGCAATCACGCTTTCTGCGTCAGATGCCACGGACACTTTCACCAGCCCTATGCTAGGTGCAGATCATCAGAGTATGGCCTCCAATGTGAGAAATTCAGTGTCTCTATACGTAACCACTATTGGCAACACATCCGTGTCACTCCTATAATATGCCCATACTATGTTACAACTGCGTCTGATTAGACAACCGCCTGTAACCGCCTAGGAACGCCCAACAGCAATACTGTCAGTGTATGTTGTGCAGCGTGTACAGGGAGCTGTGAGTCAGTGTGAAGTGTTGGGTACAGGGATCTGTGTCAGTGTGTGAGGTGCTGGGTACAGGGGTCCAAATGTATTAAGCCTTACAAAGTGATAAAGTAGAGATGGATAAAAAGTGGTAAATGACAAGCCAATCAGCTTCTGTAATTTTTCAAACACAACCTGTAAATATGGCAGTTAGGAAGCCGATTGGCTGGTCATTTATCACTCTTTATCCCTTTTCAATGCTTAATACATTTGGGCTAGGGATTTGGGTCAGCGTGTGAGGAGCTGGTTAGGGGCCGGGTGGAAGGGCAATGTGTGTCAGTGTGTGTGGTGCTGGTTACAGGGGGCTGTGTGTGTCAGTGTATGAGGTGCTAGGTACAGGGAGCTGTGTCAGTGTGTGAGGTACTGATGAGGGGCTGGGTTTCAGTGTGTGTGGTGCTGGGGGCTGTGCGTCAGTGTGTGAGGGGATGGGTACAGGGATCTGTGTCAGTGCGTGAGGTGCTGGTTAGTGGCCGGATGCAGGAGGCGGTGTGTGTCAGTGTATGTGGGGCTGTGTACAGGGGGCTTTGTGTGTCAGTGTGTGAGGTGCAGGTGAGGGTCTGGGTGCAGGGGACGGTGTGTGACTGTGTGGTAACACATGTGGGCTGCAGCCAGGGTAATGAGTACTAGAGCCGATCACAGGGTCTGCCTCTCAGTATCAAAGCCGGCCAGCCCCCCGCCTGCTTCCTGGTGCCGGTGTCCAGGCTCAGCAGTTGAAGTCGGAAGCAGGTAGAGTACTGCTGTTCCTTGGCCATCATGTCCGCACTCCGCAGAAGCTCCAGTCCAGGTTGGTCTCTGAAGCGCTCAGTGGTAGGTTGGGCTAGTCCCTGCTGGGTGCTGCCCACTATGCTAATAACCCAGCTGCAGCTAGCGCAGTGAGAGGCCACTGGCCTGGATGTGTGTGATACCTGCCTCTCACTGTGCTGTGTGCGGCTGGTTTATTTACATAGTGGCCAAACGGAATCCAGCCCGGCCTGCCACTGTAAGGGTGAAGTTACACAGGAGTGACTGACTTGTTCATTGTAGCAATCCTAAGGGTCATTTATGCAATAATGATTAATTGTTCATCAAGCATGATTGGCAAGATACAATGTTTCCTCCTCTATGGGAAATTGCCTAAAAACTGATGAGGATACAGGTATACAGAACCCAGCAGCATAATTTTCTGTGGTGGGTGTTCTGGCCTCAACATTACGAGTATAACACGGTGGCTGCAGGGGAGGGGGGGGGGGGGGGCATATTGAATGAAATTGACTTGTATTATTTTCAGGGGGAGATTCAATTGTCTTATCCCACGGCTGCCAGTAGATTGCCCCGCTCTGGCATGAATAGCCGTGTGGGGGGAAAGACATTTCAGCTCACAGCCTCCTCAGTAGCAGTCTGAAATAGACAATAAGTTAGTACTTTGGATGCGGTATTTAAGCTGCTTTGCGTGGCTAACTGGAACTTCTAGGCGCGCACACACTATATGCATCCAATGGTTGCCCATTACAAAACAATTGAATTCCCCCCTTATTCTTTAAATGGAGCAAACCTTTTAAAGTAAATGTACTGTATATAACTTCAAAATAAGCATTCTCTCCCAGTCAACAGTATGAACAACAGAGCATCAGACAAACCTGATGCAACCATAACATAACCCTTATTTAAGCAATAACTATATACAAGTATTGCAGAAGAAGTCCGCACTTGGGACGGGCGCCCAGCATCCACTACGGACTACGAGAAATAGATTTACCGGTGAATAAAATCTTATTTTCTCTAACGTCCTAGTGGATGCTGGGGACTCCGTAAGGACCATGGGGATTATACCAAAGCTCCCAAACGGGCGGGAGAGTGCGGATGACTCTGCAGCACCGAATGAGCAAACACAAGGTCCTCCTCAGCCAGGGTATCAAACTTGTAGAACTTTGCAAAAGTGTTTGAACCCGACCAAGTAGCTGCTCGGCAAAGCTGTAATGCCGAGACCCCTCGGGCAGCCGCCCAAGAAGAGCCCACCTTCCTTGTGGAATGGGCTTTTACTGATTTTGGAGGCGGCAAGCCAGCCGCAGAATGAGCTTGCTGAATCGTGTTACAGATCCAGCGAGCAATCGTTTGATTTGAAGCAGGAGCACCCAGCTTGTTGGATGCATACAGGATAAACAGCGAGTCAGTTTTCCTGACTCCAGCCGTTCTGGCTACATAAATCTCCAAAGCCCTGACTACATCTAGTAACTTGGAATCCTCCAAGTCACGAGTAGCCGCAGGCACCACAATAGGTTGGTTCAAATGAAAAGATGACACCACCTTTGGTAGAAATTGCGGACGAGTCCGTAATTCTGCCCTGTCCATATGGAAAACCACATGGGGGCTTTTACATGACAAAGCCGCCAATTCTGACACACGCCTAGCCGAAGCTAAGGCCAATAGCAGGACCACTTTCCACGTGAGATATTTTAACTCCACGGTCTTAAGCGGCTCAAACCAGTGAGATTTCAGGAAACTCAACACCACGTTAAGATCCCAAGGTGCCACTGGTGGCACAAAAGGGGGCTGAATATGCAGCACTCCCTTTACAAACATCTGAACTTCAGGTAGAGAAGCTAGTTTTTTATGAAAGAAAATGGATAGGGCCGAAATCTGGACCTTAATGGAAACCAATTCTAGGGCCCAAAGTCACTCCCGACTGTAAGAAGTGAAGGAAACTGCCCAGCTGGAATTCCTCTGTAGAGGCATTCTTGGCCTCACACCCAGCAACATATTTTCGCCGTATACGGTGATAATGTTTAGCCGTCACGTCCTTCCTAGCCTTTATCAGCGTAGGAATAACCTCATCCGGAATCCCTTTTTTCTACTAGGATCCGGCGTTCAACCGCCATGCCGTCAAACGCAGCTGCGGTAAGTCTTGGAACATACAAGGTCCCTGCTGCAACAGATCCTGCCCTAGAGGCAGAGGCCATGGGTACTCTGTGAGCATTTCTTGCAGCTCTGGATACCAAGTCCTTCTTGGCCAATCCGGAACAATGAGTATTGTTCTCACTCCTCTTTTTCTTACGATTCTCAGCACCTTGGGTAAGAGAGGAAGAGGAGGAAACACATAAACCGACTGGAACATCCACGGTGTCACCAGTGCGTCTACAGCTATCGCCTGAGAGTCTCTTGACCTGGCGCAATACCTCTGTAGCTTTTTGTTGAGGCGGGATGCCATCATGTCCACCTGTGGCAGTTCCCACCGACCTACAATCTGCACGAAGACTTCTTGATGAAGTCCCCCCCTCTCCCGGGTGGAGGTCGTGCCTGCTGAGGAAGCCTGCTTCCCAGTTGTCCACTCCCGGAATGAACACTGCTGACAGTGCTCGTACGTGATTCTCCGCCCATCGAAGAATTCTGGTGACTTCCGCCATCGCCACCCTGCTCCTTGTGCCGCCTTGGCGGTTTACATGAGCCACTGCGGTGATGTTGTCTGATTGGATCAGCACCGATTGGTTGCGAAGCAGGGTCTCCGCTTGACTTAGGGCGTTGTATATGGCCCTAAG